>NC_133326.1:312692463-312809963 GCF_042186555.1 Aquarana catesbeiana | reverse complement strand
TGATCGTTTGTTTTAATTTTCAAATGACTTTGTGTCATGTCACCAAGAATCATGGCAGATATCAGTGTTATGTCATGATGTTCAAAGATTGGCAGATATCGCCCTATCTATCATTCCATGGGACATTTTTAACTATAAACCCCTTAGAAAGTATGAGCTCAAATGTACTTAACCACTTGGTGACCTGCCTACTTCGGATTTTAGGGCACTGTACGCAGTGGGAGCCTGTCAGCAGGTCCCGGCCAATGATTCACGTCCGGGACCAAGTGATCGGCTCTGTGTTGGTAAACAACACAGAGCTCCGTACAGAGGGAGCGATCTGTCAGTTTCTCATCCCTGCAAAGTATATTTTTTCAACAAATAAAAAATCTGTGTACAATGGTTATGGCACTATTTAGACAGTGTGTGTGGTTTATTGTTCTCCTTGACAGCTCTGTTGGTTTTCTTTTCTTAGTGTTTTTCCTTTGATAGTTCCTGTTCTATTTGAACACTTAGCCTCGGTTCACACCAGAGGCGGCACGACTTGCAGGTCGCCTCACCGAGGCGACCTGCACACGACTGCCGGGGCGACTTGCAAAACGACTTGTGTATAGAAGTCTATGCAAGTCGCCCCAAGTCGCCCCCAAAGTCGTACAGGAACCTTTTTCTAAGTCGGAGCGACGATTAGAACAATTGTGTCGCTCCGATTAGAACGGTTCCATTGTACTGAACGGGATGCTACTTGTCCCGTTCAGTACAAGTCGTCCCAGTGTGAACCGAGGCTAAAAGCGGAGTTCCAGTCATTTTGTTTATTAAAAGTCAGCAGCTACGAAAAGTGTAGCTGCTGACTTTTAATAAACAGCCACTCACCTGTCCCAGGATCCAACGGTGTACTCACCGAAGCTGTGTTCTCCCCGTGTCCTCGCTCAAAATCTCTACTATGGGCACCCAGCTGTGACAGCTTGCGGCTTCACAGCCGGGTGCCCACTTCGCATGCGTGAGTCTGTGACTGGCCCCAAATTCCTCTAGGACCTGTCATATGTCCCAGAAGACTTCGGGAGTGAGAGCTTCTGCTTCCAGACCCCTAGGTAACCGTAACGGAAGTGGGAGCAGGTATCTATCAAATTCGGGTACCTACTCCCCCCCCCCCTCCTTCCCAAAATCTCTGTTTCACAAACAGGAGCCGAGGAGAAGGCCTTAAAGGGAAAGTTCCACTTTTGGGTGGAACTCCGCTTCAAGGTGTATGCCCATACTGCTCTGGACAAGCACAGAGTGGGATGGGCACAAGGGTGTCTGTTTGATGGAACCTACCGTTTTCTTCATGATGCTTTGCTGTCTTTTTGGTGCTCAGATTGATTGTGTTATGTATATTGTGAAATGCCTAATATGCTATGTTGTTATTTTCTATTTGACCGCCGGAAATCCAACTATCCGCAAAAGTATAGCTCCCACTTAACTTACAATTATGGCTTCTTTAAAGTTTCTTTAAATAGTATGTTTTTATTAAGATTTTCATCATAAGAATTTGCAAGAAAGAGAGAGAAACAAAACCCAAGTATAAAGTAGAGCCCGTAAGCACTAAAAAATATGCTTATAGTGATTGTAATCGATGACCTTGTAAAACAACCTATTCACTTTAAAATAGAAAAAAAAAATATCATAAATACCTTTTTGTTCCCCCTTTTTATAAGTGATCACATTCCCTCTGTTTTCAGCTGCATAAGAGCTGGGAGAGGAGAACCAGAAGCACACTGAACTTCCCAGTGAATGGCGGGGGGGGGGGGGGGGGTGTCAGGACAAGTCTGATCATTGAAGGAGAGAATACTGCGTTCCCAGCAAAGCTAGAGAACTGACCATGGTGTGCTCTCCTGTTTAGTGTGGTCAGTTTTTAATAAGAAAGCAGAGGGACTGGAAGGAACACTAGGGATTTCACACAAAGGAAGCAATACAAAGAGAACAGGATACTTTTTGCCTGTCATTTACTATCATGTTACAGTAACATTAGCCCTATATTTGGCCATTTTGCGCTAAATATATTTTTAATCAAAGTGCACCTTTTAATAAGATTATACATCTGCATAAATAAATGTATGTAAATAATGTGCTACAGGCAGCAGAAAGCATTTCTTCAGTCTCCTCCAAATCAGACTGCAATATTGTAACTTCGTAGCATGTGTCAAGGTAAGAGATCACAACGGGGCATTCACAGCTAAGAACTGTGCAGTAACCAGGATTTACATGATTGTGTCATTAAGGAGCCAGCCTCCCATACCAGAAAAAAAGAGGCTAATCCAAGTAAATGCCCCAAACAAAGGTGGTGCCATCCTTCTAATAAGAAAAGCAGAAGAACGCATTGTCAGGAGATGTAGTGTTATTCCTTGTGTGAGGCAAAACCATAGGTGTTAAGCTGACCATACTCTCATACAAATGTTCTTATGAAAACTTTCAGCAGAACATTGTTATAATGTTCTTTCTTGCCATCACTCAGTCAACTAATTTTGTTTGAAAGCCCTCAAAATTTGGTCCAGTTTTGCTATTTGAAAGTATCATCAGGTGCATTAAACTGGTTTCATTATATAAACAATTGTTCAAATGATTTTTCACGAACGAAAAACCACACTGACAGTTAGACTTTGGGTGTTCCTGAAAATTTTTCCATCCTTCAAGTTTATTTATCACTACAGTGGAAAAGGAATTTGGATTTCACCCTATTAACCATTAGAAAATTAAACAAAAATTCCAAAAATAAAGATTTTCATATGAAATTTTACTAATATAGGGTCAGGTTTACACTTACACATTGCTTATGCCCTGTACACACGGTCGGACATTGATCAGAATATTCCGACAACAAAATCCATGGATTTTTTCCGACAGATGTTGGCTCAAACTTGTCTTGCATACAAACGGTCACACAAAGTTGTCGGAAAATCTGATCGTTCTGAACGCGTTGACGTAAAACACATACGTCGGGACTATAAACGGGGCAATAGCCAATAGCTTTCGTCTCTTTTTAACAAAGGTAAATTTTATTGCAGTAAAAACAAAGACGTCAGTTTACAATATATCATACTTGCGAAAAAGGAGGAGCATTAGTATATTACAGTTACAGAAATTATCACATAGGTACTTGCATTACCAGTAGTTAAGCATTTAAGAGTCATGTAGTTGTTGAATTGTTCGAAATCTTATGATAATTCATTATCGGGTAGAGAGCTTTCTCGCCCCAACCAATGACTACCGAATGGGCATAGTAATAACCGATCCCCAAAAGGAAAAGTGAGTGGAGTATTAAAGGAGAATTGGTGTAGACCCAGGGAGAGGGGAGAACCCGACAGGATCAGATAAGAGGAGGAGAGGGAGGACCGGGAAGGGAGGGAGGAGGGAGAGGGGGAGAGTGGAAGCCCATCAGCATCTTTGCAAATCAGTATGTATTAGATCTCTACCATTGTGATCTACAGGTCTAATCCTGGGCTAGGTGGAGCGACCTCCAATGAGAGGGATCCCCAGGAGTCAATCCACGAAGACCATATTTTATCAAATTTAGATGGACAATTCCTGTTAATATATGTTATCTTATACAGTGGCAAAACAGCATTTAAGGTTTTCCTCCAGGCAGTGACGGCAGGCGGCTCACCCGACTTCCACCACAGCATTATTTCCCTTCGGGCGTAATATGTGGCGAATGCTATAAACAATTTGGTATATTTCCCTATATCAGCTTCTACCAGAATATTCAACAGTAGCGCTCGTGGGCACATTGGGATCATAGTTTCCGCAGTCTGATTAATGTCCGCCAGGACCCGCTCCCAAAACCCCTGCAACCTGGGGCATGACCATGTCATGTGTAAGAAGGAGGCCTCCATGTCTCCGCATCTAGGGCATGCCGGGGACCTATCGGGGTAAATAGCAGCCAGTTTGCGCGGCATGTAATAGGCCCTGTGCAGAAATTTTAGTTGCAGGAACCGGTCCCTGGCCGAGATCAAGTTAGAAACATGTGAAGAGACACATGTCTCCCATTCTTCTTCCTCGAGGGATGGCAAATCCCTCTTCCACTTCATAAATGTTTTTTCCATTTTTGTGGGCCTGGAGGCTGTTATGTAAAAATATATGGTTGAAAGGGGGGCTATCAAAATTTTTGTGGAGATTAACCTCTCCACCGGATCCGACTCAAGGATGATACCCCTGGGAAACTGATGCTGAAACGCGTGCCTCACCTGCAGGAAGCGGAAAAACATCCAATTGGGCAGCTTATATTTTCCTTTTAGTTCCGGGAATGTCATCAGTCTACCCCCCACTACCAAATGTTTAAGAGTCACTATACCTTTAGTGGCCCAGACCTGAGGGTCCGGCACCGTTCGTAAGTGAGGAAGATTGGGATTACCCCAAAGAGGTGTATGAGGGGAGATTTTACTGTCAGAGCGATAACTTGCCCTGGCCTTCTGCCATACCATGATAGTAGTTCGCATTAGGGTCGTCAAGTTTGGATAGGCCTTGGGTCCTCGGAACACCAGGTTACTGAGAGCAGCATAAGAGCCCAAAATCGCGGCCTCTAGGGTTACTGCGGGGTTGTCTCTGGGCTGAGAGAACCACCATCTGGCCATCACCAATATGGCCGCCCAATAATATACCTGGAAATCCGGGAGAGCCAGCCCCCCCTGACCAAATGCGAGCTGTAGTGTGGTCAGCGCCAGCCTGGGCACTTTCCCCAGCCACAGAAAAGAGGTAATTATAGTTTTTATTTTAGCAAAGTAGGAGACTGGGATCTGTATTGGGCTGTTCCTAAACAAATAGAGGAATTTTGGAAGGAAAACCATCTTGATTAAATTCACTCTCCCCACTGGCGTCAGAGGGAGTGACCTCCAATCAGCGCACTTCTTGGAGAACTGCGCCAATAAGTGGTTTAGATTAAGGTCCATGTATTTGGCTACTTTCCCCCCTAGGTGGATCCCCAAATACTTAAACCTGTCAACCCAAACCAACTGACTCCGAAGGGGTGGTCTAGGCCTATTTGGGCTCAGGGGATAAATCAGGGATTTACCCCAGTTGACCCTAACTCCCGAGAAGGACCCAAACTCATCTACCATCTGCAAAGCCACTGGGAGTGATGAGGAGACGTCGTTCAAGTACAGGATAGTGTCATCCGCATACAAGGATATTTTCTCCTCCACCACTCCCATTTGAATCCCCCGAATCCTAGATTCCGCCCGAATCTTTGCCGCTAGGGGCTCCACTGCCAGGGCAAACAACCCCGGCGACAGCGGGCATCCCTGTCTGGTACCCCGGCAAAGGGGAATTCCCTCGAGAGGGAGTTATTCGTACGTATTCTGTCCTTGGGTGAAGTATACATCAGGCGCAACCACCCGATAAACGTTGGTCCGAACCCAAATTTCCGGAGGACAGCCCAGAGGTATTCCCATTCAACAGAATCAAACGCTTTTTCGGCATCTAGGGACACTATTACCCCCGGGCTGTCCCCCGATGCAACGTCCAGGTGCGTCAGAATTCTGCGTATGTTTATGTCTGTCCCTCTGCCCGGCATGAACCCCGATTGGTCTGGGTGGATCAAAGCCGTGATTACTGAATTCAGGCGACCAGCCAAGGCTTTAGCAAGGATTTTCAGATCCACGTTTAATAACAAGATTGGTCGATAGGAGGAACACATTTCTGATTCCTTGCCAGGCTTAGGGAGGACAACATGTATATTGGTAAGATATCGTCTGCGTACTGCTTATAGAATTCCGCCGGGTAACCGTCCGGTCCCGGTGTCTTTCCGCCCTGCAGGGATTTCACCGCTATCTGGAGTTCCTTGAGGGTAAGAGGACCATCTAGTCTCTCTCTGGTAGCATCTGTCAGGTATGGTAAATCTATCCCCTCAAGGTACGCCTGCAATTCAGATTCAGTGAATCTCACTCTGGATCTATAAAGTTCTTGATAGTAAGCTGCAAATTGTTCAATTATTTGGGAGGAATCCGTTAGGATTTCTCCGTCAGAAGACTGGATACGGGGTATAGATACTGGAGAGGAATACTCCCTTGACAACCAGGCCAATAGGCGACCACTTTTCTCCCCCTGTTCAAAAATCCTTTGACTCTGGTGCAAGAGATGCAATTTTGTGAGTGATGTGCGTATGAGGGAAACATCTCTCAGTGCTTCCTGAAAGGAGGCGTATGCCTGAGAGGTCCGGTCTCTAATGTATGCAGCCTCTAACCCACCCACCCTAGCCTCTGCCCTCTCAAGTTCCCTACGGGCCCCCCCTACGAACATTGCCGATGCGATCCTGAAATTTGCCTCTCATACACACTTTAAATGCATCCCAGACAATTGGGACAGGAATGGATCTATCCCAAGCATCCCAAAATTATGTCATATCAGCTCTACATGGGATATCCACCCTTGAGCCAAAATCTAGAAAGTCGCCACAACCCTTCTGAGGCACTATTTGTCAGTTCAAGCTGCAGGGAGACAGGAGCATGATCCGAGATCCCTCTAGGGAGGATAGTAATGTCTTTAATACTAGACAGGACCGTTCCCCCAGAGTAGACCAAGTCTATCCTAGAAAAGGTTTTGTAAGTGGCTGAGTGGCAGGTAAATGCCTGCACCTGAGAGTTCCTCCATCGCCAGACATCCGTAAGATTAAATGCCTCTGCCCAGGGCTGGACTGGGACAAAAATGTGGCCCTGGACTTCATCCAGACCGGCCCAGGGCACAACACATCAGGGCACGGTACATCAGGCCACATCAGGGTACAGAGCCCAGCACATCAGGGCACAACACATCAGGGCACAAGGCACATCAGGGCACAGCACATCAGGGTACAGCACATCAGGGTACAGGGCACAGCACATCAGGGTACAGAGCCCAGTACATCAGCGTACAGTGCACAACATATCAGGGTACAGTGCCCAGTACATCAGCGTACAGGGCACAACATATCAGGGTACAGTGCCCAGTACATCAGCGTACAGGGCACAACATATCAGGGTACAGTGCCCAGCACATCAGCGTACAGGGCACAACATATCAGGGTACAGTGCCCAGCACATCAGCGTACAGGGCACAACATATCAGGGTACAGTGCCCAGTACATCAGGGTACAGAGCCCAGCACATCAGCTAATAGGGCACAACACATCAGGGCACAGTACATCAGGGTATAGCACATCAGGACACAGCACATCAGGGCACAGAACATCAGAGCACACGACATTGAGGCACAGCACACCGGGGCACAGGACATCAGGGCACAGGACATCAGGGCACAGGACATCGGGGCACAAGGCACATCAGGGCATAGGACATCGGGACACAGCACATCAGGGCACATAGCACATCAGGGCGCATCAGGGCACGTGGCACATCAGGGCACGTGGCACATCAGGGCACGGGGCACATAGCACATCAGGGCACATGGCACATCAGGGCATGGGGCACATCAGGGCACATGGCACATCATGGCACATCATGGCACATCAGGGCACAGGGCACGGGGCACATCAGGCCACATGGCACATCAGGGCACATTATGGCACATCAGAGCACGGGGCACATCAGGGCACATTATGGCACATCAGGGCACATGATGGGGCACATGGCACATTATGGTGCACATCGCACATCAGGGCATGGGGCACATCAGGCCACATGGTACATCAGGGCACATAGCACATCAGGGCACGGGGCACATGGCACATCAGGGCACATGATGGGGCACATTATGGGGCACATGGCACATCAGGCCACATGGCACATTAGGGCACGGGGCACATGGCACATCAGGGCACATTATGGCACATCAGGGCTCGTGGCAGATCGGGGCACATCAGGGCATGGGGCACATCAGGGCTCGGGGCACATGATGGGGCACATAGCACATCAGGGCACATGATGGGGCACATAGCACATCGGGGCACATAGCACATCGGGGCACATGATGGGGCACATGATGGGGCACATGATGGGGAACATGATGGGGCACATCGGGGCACATGATGGGGCACATGATGGGGCACATAGCACATCAGGGCACATGATGGGGAACATAGCACATCGGGGCACATGATGGGGCACATGATGGGGTGATGGGGCACATAGCACATCGGGGCACATGATGGGGCAGATAGCGGGGCACATAGCACATCATCAGGGCACAATGTGGGGTCTTACTAGCCAGCATGCAGAGTAGCGCAGGGAGCTTCTGTAGTAATAAGTTCTCTCTCGTATCATCACGCTGTTCTCCGGCGGCCCCGCCCCCTCCTCTCTTCTTGTCTATACCAGATGATCCTACAAGCCAATTGGTATAGACGAGAAGAGAGAAGGGGGCGGGGCCGCCGGAGAACAGCGTGATGACACGAGAGAGAACTTATTGCTACAGAAGCTCCCTGCGCTACTCTGCATGCTGGCTAATCTCGATCTACCCGTCAGGCGCCAGCTGTTGGCGGTTGACGGGTAGATCGCCGCGCACTGCAGATGCGCCTGAAAGTGAAAGTGGCCCAGACTGAGCCATCGGCCCACCGGGAATCTCCCGGTAGTCCCGATGGCCAGTCCATCCCTGCCTCTGCCCAGGCTTTAAGGTCGGATACGGGACCTACTGATCGAGACATCCTCTCTGCCTCAGGATCCGGGACCATGTTAAAGTCCCCCAACAGCAATACATTATTAGTGGCATATTGTGATATCTTAGAGATCAGCTGATATAAAAAGGAAATCGAGGCAGGAGGGGGGATATATAGTCCCACCATTACCAGTTCTAAATTCATTATAACAGCGTTGATAATTACATATCGCCCTCCGGGATCTATATCTAGTGCTAGCAAACGAAAGGGAAGGGACTTGTGCACTAAAACACTCACCCCTCTTGCCAGGTTAGAATAGGTAGAATGGTATGTGTGACCCACCCATGGTCTACGTAAACTCATCGTTTTCCCTCCCATTAGATGAGTCTCTTGGAGTATACATACATGGGGGGATTGTCTTTGTAAGAACTGGAACACCAATGATCGTTTAATTTTGGAATTTAGACCCCTGGTGTTCCAGGACACAATTTTACACATAGTCATTGAGCCACCACAGCACATTAATAGCAGGAAGGGACACCACCGCCATCAGCGAGCCGCCCACCGTCACATTAATTTTGCCAAATTGTACAACTATCTCAGCATGTAATATACAGTAAGTAAAACATTGATCAAACTGACTTCTCTTAGTACACTTGCGAACTACCCAAACAAAAACCCCCCCCAAACCTCCCCCCCACCCCACCCCCCTCCCCGCCACCCCCCCACCCCAACCGCAGGGAGCCTTTTACCCAAAATAACTGGAGGCAACGGGCCTCTGTGGAGGTATCGTGTGCAAGAAGGCACCGGAGTCCCATCCTCTGGAATACAGTACATGGACCGGGTAATAGAGACCAGAATAAATGGGACTAGTGCAGTCTCCCAGCCAAGCTGGGGGTACGAAAACTTAGTTGCAAACCCAACAATCATAAACTGTAAGGCAATCCACAGTGTGTCCAAGGAGTGCAGTCCTTCGTCGCAGGGCAAGATAGGATGAGACCTACAGCGCAGCCACTCAGCCTCCCCCTGCATAAAGGAATCTTGTAGTTCAGAAAGGCTGGTAGAGGGGTGAGGAGATATATGACCCCCTCCCGGGCAGGATCACGGACAGGTCCCATAATTCAGTCCCATGCAGCGTCACCCCTCTCACCTCCTGCCTCCCGATAACTCCCATCATAGCAATCCGAGTAAAAACCCCGTGGGGCAGCGAGGGCTAGTAAAAGGAGAAGGGAATACCGTAATAGTCAGGATACCTCTTGCAGATCTCTGTGCATTGTTTTCCAAAATAGGGGAGACCCCAGAGCTGTCCTGCCAAGGAGGGGGGGGGCAGTTTTAGGAGTAAGGGTCTCCGCCACCCTCTGGGTCTAGGGAGCTAGTCTGCTCTGCCATCCTGAGTCTTCCATAACACTGGGATCACGCCATTGCATCCATGTGGAGATACAGGAACAAGGATATAAAAAACAACCTTTCTCAGTGCCTGCGTACCGTCTCTATCCAGGATGAAGCCTCCGCTGGCGAGCTGAAAAAACGGGTTGACTCTCCATCTTCCACCCGAAGCCATGCCGGAAAAAGCATACTGTATTTTATTCCCTTAGCCCGCAATTTGGCGCGAACTGTGTCAAACGACTTGCGTTGCCTCTGGGCTTCCATGGAGAAGTCAGGGAATATCATCAGCCGCGTGTTCTCATATTTCAGGTCTTGTATCGCTCTGGCTTCTCTCAGCACCACGTCCCTATCCTTAAAATAAAGCATTCTAAAGATAAATGTGCGGGGGGGGGGGAGCCCTGCGGCCCCCGCGTCGCCGGCATGCGATGAGCCCTTTCAATAGTAAAGAAAGGAGAGAAAGGACATGATCTATTTTGTCCATCAGGGCGGCTTGTCCCGAGGCAATTGTTTGTATGGCTGCAGCTAAATCAGCAGCCATGGCTGGAGGAGAGTCTGCTGCTTCCGTCTGGGAAGCCATGTGCAAAGTAGTGGCGGCCTGACTCCTTGTCCTCGCGCCATCTGAGTGTGCCGCTGCCGACTTGGACCTTCTTGAATTACCGCTGGGCATGACCCGGAGTCGCCGCCGGACCCCTGAGCTCTCACACTACTCAGTATTGGCACCGGGTCCGGGATTATATGGAGGATAAGGAACAGTCTCTATTACTGAGCGTCCTCTCCCGTCGCCATCCTGGACACGCCCCCCGAGCTTTTGTCTCTTAATTTATTCTAAGCATGCGTGGCACTTTGTGCGTCGGATTTGTGTACACACGATCAGAATTTAACCGATCTGATTTTGTTGTCGGAAAATTTTATAGCCTGCTCTCAAACTTTGTGTGCCGGAAATTCCTATGGAAACTGTGTGATGGAGCCCACACATGGTCGGAATTTCTGACAACAAGGTCCTATCACACATTTTCCATCGGAAAAACCTATCGTGTGTACAGGGCATTAGTATGCATGCAGATAACATGACAAAATATATCTGATGCTAGGTCCACTTTAAAGGAAACCTGTTACAAGAAAAACAAGTAGGCTGCCAATACTGACCTAGCTTATAGAAATACTAGGTGCCTGGAAACCAAAAAGTATTGATGCTTTGGCTTCAGTACATTTTAATTCACTCACACAAGACATGTATAGCAGCAGTAGGCAACCTTTGAGAGATGGAGATCTACTTGAACAACACTGATGAAGTCAAAGATCACTGGACACAGTCCCCCCCCCCCCCCCAAAAAAAAAAAAAAAAATTGCAAAAGAGTGCAGGGTTTAGGAGTGTATTACGCTCAGAATGCAGGGATCAGGAGTGCGTTAGGCTCAGAATGCAGGGATAATGAGTGTATTAGGCTCAGAATGCAGGGATAATGAGTGTATTACGCTCAAAATGTAGGGTGCATTGATTTCAGAATGCAGGAATCAGGAGTGCGTTACTCTCAGAATTCAGGGTTCAAGAGTGCGTTGCGCTCAGAATGCAGGGTTTAGGAGTGTGTTGCGCTCAGAATGCAGGGTTCAGAAGTGTGTTGCACTTAGAATGCAGGGTTCAGGAGTGCGTTGCGCTTAGAATGGAGGATTCAGGAGTGCGTTGCGCTCAGAATGCAGGGTTCAGGAGTGCGTTGTGCTCTGAATGCAGGGTTCAGCAGTGTGTTGCGCTCAGAATGCAGGGATCAGGAGTGCATTGCGCTCAGAATGCAGGGTTCGAGAGTGCGTTGCACTCAGATTGCAAGGATCAGGAGTGCGTTGCGTTCAGGGTTCAGGAGTGAATTTTGCTCAGCATGCAGGGTTCAGGAGTGCGTTGCGCCCAGAATGCAGGCATCAGGAGTGCGTTGCGCTCAGAATTCAGGGATCAGGAGTGCATTTGGCTCAGAATGCAGGGTTCAGGGGGGTGGGGGGTGATGTGAAGGGTGGTAGAGGACACTGCAGTGGGGGTGGGCACTGCTATGGGGGTGACCCTGCCTTTAACAGTGTCCTCTGCCCCCTTAACATCACCTCCCCCCCCCACACACACACACATTCACATCACCTCCCCTCCACACACACACACACATACACAGTGGTGTCTTTTGACCCCCCCCTTTCCCCTATAGCAGTAACCTCTCGCCCCCCTTCCCTCCCATAGCATAATGTCCTATCTGTTTCAAAAGCAGAGACCGGGAGGCAGCACAGTTCTGGACAGAGGGCGGGAGCTGGCAGAGTTGATTTTCATATTAGCTAGCTGGTGATTGGTTGCTTAGGACCACCCTGTGTTCTAGCAACCTATCACCTGCAGTTTAAATGAAAAAGTTCATTTGGCTGTCTCTTCCTCCTTCCCTCAGTCCTGAGCTGTGCTTCTTCCCAGTCTCCACTGTTCACTGATGACAGTGGCAGAGGAGGCTGGAGGCAAGAGGGAGAGAAAGACCGGGACATAGAAGGTGCAGCGGAGCCTCGGAGGAGGCTTGAGGCTGGGAGGAGAGAGAAGGACCGGCACCTAGAAGGCGAGGTCGGCAGCACAGGAACCTGTTTGCGGTCTACCTGTCACCTGCAGGCGGTCGACAGGTTGCCGACCCCCGATGTATAGTGATAAGAAATCCTGTCTCTTCTGCAATTTCAAGTGCATGCTTGGTCTTATTCCTTAACTGAAATGTATTGGTTTAGCACAGACAGGTAACTGGCTTTTTCATAAGGAGGCTAGTTAGTATTATAATTCTGCTGGATTAAAAATAATAATAGATATACAAATCTTTGTACATCTGTCAACATTCACTGTCATTTACTAACCAATATTTTGACTGCTGGTTGTGTTCCTTCTAAGGCTTAATGTACACGGGAAGTTTTAAAACCTCTCCTGAACTATTTAACTTGACAGAGAGTAACCCACGTTTAAAAACGTGCGTTTTGCCGTGTAATATAACATAGAGGAGAGTTCAGCGGCAGCTAAAAAAAAAACGCCCAACTGCTCCTAAACGTCCGTTTACCAGCAGCAATGTACATGAAGCCTAAATGTTTGTGATGCTCTGGACAAATTTATAAGTTTCTATAAAATTCTACAATACTCCGTACAAATATCTCAATGGGGATCCCAGAATAAGTATGAAACTTTTCAGTCCCGGGGGTGTAAGAAGACACGGGGCCACACGATGAGACTGGAAGAGAAGCGGCTTAACCATACCCACTATGCATCCGCGCTATGGCCGAATGATGGCCACAGCGCGGACCTGAATTCCTGGCCGTCATATGACGGCCTCCCCTGTGCACGCTCCCTGCGTGCGCCCTGCAGGGCGTGCGCTGGGCGCGCTGTGATCACCGAGTCACCGAGACTCGGCCGATCACCGATCCGAGTAAGGGGCCGGTCTGCCAATGACAGCTGATCACATGATGTAAACAAAAGATCGGTAATCGTTTTTTTTTTTTTACTCGCGCTGACAGCGCGAGTAGAAAAAAAAGCCGATCACCGGCTCGGATGTCAGGGACATCGGTCCCCAAGTGGAAGAGGCACATCTGCCTCATCAGTGCCACCTAAAAGTGCCACCTAACAGTGCCCACAGTGCCACCTAACAGTGCCCACAAGTGCCACCTATCAATGCCAACAAGTGCCACCTATCAATGCCCACAAGTGCCACCTATCAATGCCCACCTGTAGTGCCAATCAATGCCACCTGGCAGTGCTGCCCATCACTGCCACCCATCAGTGCCCATCACTGCCGCCTATCAGTGCCCATCACTGCCGCCTCATCAGCGTACATCAATGATGGAAAAAAATGACCCGTTTTAAATTTTTTATAACAAAATATTTTTTAAAAATTCAGTTTTTTACATTTTTTTTAACAAAAAGTAAAAATCGCAGAGGTGATCAAATACCACCAAAAGAAAGCTCTATTTGTGGTGAAAAAATGAAAAAAATTTAATTTGGGTACAGTGTTGTATGACTGCGCAATTGTCATTCAAAGTGCGTCAGCGCTGAAAGCTGAAAATTGGTCTGGATAGGAGGGGGGTTTAAGTGCCCTGTAAGCAAGTGGTTAAGCTGCGTAGGGGTTTTTTCATTGTCAGGGGGGTAAGGATGTGGAACTCTCTTTAACAATCGGTGGTGTCGGCAGAAAGTATGGTTAGTTTTAAAAGACTCTTGGGCGAGAATCTTAGCAAAAACAATATACAGGGATATGGGAAATGATTTTCTACACCAGTGTTTCTCAACTCAAGTCCTCAATGGGCCCCAACAGGTCATGTTTTCAGGCTTTCCATTATTTTGCACAAGTGATTTGATCAGTTTCACTGCCTTAGTAATTACCACAGTTGTTTCATCTGAGGAAAATCCTGAAAACATGACCTGTTGGGGCGCCTTGAGGATTGGAGTTGAGAAACACTGCTCTACACGCACACACACCCACCAACCCAGGTTAAACTGGATGGACTGTTATCTTAATTCAACCTTACCAACTACAGTCAGGTCCATAAATATTGGGACATCGACACAATTCTAATCTTTTTGGCTTTTTACACCATGACAATGGATTTGAAATGAAACAAACAGGATGTGCTTTAACTGCAGACTTTCAGCTTTAATTTGAGGGTATTTACATCCAAATCAGGTGAACGGTGTAGGAATTACAACAGTTTGTATATGTGCCTCCCACTTTTTAAGGGACCAAAAGTAATGGGACAGATGAACAATCATCCATCAAACGTTCACTTTTTAATATTTAGTTGCAAATCCTTTGTAGTCAATTACAGCCTGAAGTCTGGAACGCATAGACATCACCAGACACTGGGTTTCATCCCTGGTGATGCTCTGCCAGGTCTCTACTGCAGCTGTCTTCAGTTCCTGCTTGTTCTTGGGGCATTTTCCCTTCAGTTTTGTCTTCAGCAAGTGAAATGCATGCTCAATTGGATTCAGGTCAGGTGATTGACTTGGCCATTGCATAACATTCCACTTCTTTCCCTTAAAAAACTCTTTGGTTGCTTTCACAGTATGCTTTGGGTCATTGTCCATCTGCATTGTGAAGCGCCGTCCAATGAGTTCTGAAGCATTTTGCTGAATATGAGCAGATAATATTGCCCGAAACACTGCAGAATTCATCCTGCTGCTTTTGTCATCAGTCACATCATCAATAAATACAAGAGAACCAGTTCCATTGGCAGCCATACATGCCCACGCCATGACACTACCACCACCATGCTTCACTGATGAGGCGGTATGCTTTGGATCATGAGCAGTTCCTTTCCTTCTCCATACTCTTCTCTTCTCATCACTCTGGTACAAGTTGATCTTGGTCTCATCTGTCCATAGGATGTTGTTCCGGAACTCTGAAGGCTTTTTTAAATGTTGTTTGGCAAACTCTAATCTGGCCTTCCTGTTTTTGAGGCTCACCAATGGTTTACATCTTGTGGTGAACCCTCTGTATTCACTCTGGTGAAGTCTTCTCTTGATTGTTGACTTTGACATACATACACCTACCTCCTGCAGGGTGTTCTTGATTTGGCCAACTGTTGTGAAGGGTGTTTTCTTCACCAGGGAAAGAATTCTTCGGTCATCCACCACAGTTGTTTTCCATCTTCTTCCGGGTCTTTTGGTGTTGCTGAGCTCACCGGTGCATTCTTTCTTTTTAAGGATGTTCCAAACAGTTGATTTGGCCACACCTAATGTTTTTGCTATCTCTCTGATGGGTTTGTTTTGTTTTTTCAGCCTAATGATGGCTTGCTTCAATGATAGTGACAGCTCTTTGGATCTCATATTGAGAGTTGACAGCAACCGATTCCAGATGCAAATAGCACACTTGAAATGAACTCTGGACCTTTTATCTGCTCCTTGTAAATGGGATAATGAGGGAATAACACACACCTGGCCATGGAACAGCTGAGCAGCCAATTGTTCCCTTACTTTTGGTCCCTTACAAAGTTGGAGGCACATATACAAACTGTTGTAATTCCTACACCGTTCACCTGATTTGGATGTAAATACCTTCCAATTAAAGCTGAAAGTCTGCAGTTAAAGCACATCTTGTTTGTTTAATTTCAAATCCATTGTGGTGGTGTATAGAGCCAAAAAGATTATAATTGTGTCGATGTCCCAATATTTATGGACCTGACTGTATGTATAATGACAAAGTGAAAGAAGTTTATTTGAAATCTTTGTAAATGTATTAAAAATAAAAAAGCAAAAAAAATCCCATGTACATAAGTATTCACAGCCTTTGCTCAATACTTTGTTGAAGCACCTTTGGTACCAATTACAGCCTCAAGTCTTTTTAGGTATGATGCTTGGCACACCTATTTTTGGGTAGTTTCTCCCATTCTTCTTTGCAGGACCTCACAAGCTCCATCAGGTTGGATGGGGAGCGTTGGTGCACAGTCATTTTCAGATTTCTCCAGAGATGTTCAATCGAGTTCAAGTCTGGGCTCTGGCTGGGCCACTCAAGGACATTCACAGAGTTGTCCCATAGCCACTGCTTTGTTATCTTGGCTGTGTCCTGTTGGAAGATGAACCTTCGCCCCAGTCTGAGGTCCAGAGTGCTCTGGAGCAGGTTTTCATCAAAGATGTCTCTGTACATTGCTGCATTTATCTTTCCCTCGATCCTGACTAATCTCCCATTGACTGCCGCTAAAGAAACATGGTATTGGCCAGATGAAGAGCGGTGCCTGGTTTCCTCCAGATATGATGCTTGCCAGTCAAGCCAAAGAGTTCAATCTTTGTTTCATCAGACCAGAGAATTTTGTTTCTCATGATCTGAGAGTCCTTCAGGTGCTTTTTGGCAAACTCCAGGTGGGCTGTCTTGTGCCTTTTACTGAGGAGTGGTTTCCGTCTGGCCACTCTACCATACAGGCCTGATTGGTGGAGTGCTGCAGAGATGGTTGTTCTTCTGGAAGGTTCCCCTCTCTCTACAAAGAAATGCTGGAGCTCTGTCAGAGTGACCATCAGGTTCTTGGTCACCTCCCTGACTAAGACCCCTTTCCCCTGATCGCTCAGTTGGCTGGACGGCCCGCTTTAGGAAGAGTCCTTGTGGTTTCAAACCTCTTTCATTTACGGATGATGGAGGCCACTGTGCTCATTGGGACCTTCAATCCTGCAGAAAATTTTCTGTACCCTTCCCCAGATCTGTGCCTCGATACAATTTTGTCTCGGAAGTCTACAGACAATTCCTTGGACTTCATGGCTTGGTTTGTGCTCTGCCATGCACTGTTAACTGTGGGGCCTTATATAGACAGGTGTATGCCTTTCCAAAGCATGTCCAATCAACTGAATTTACCACAGGTGGACTCCAATCAAGTTGTAGATACATCTCAAGGCTGATCAGTGGAAACAGGATGCACCTGAGCTCAATTTTGGGTGTCATGGCAAAGGCTGTGAATACTTATGTGATTTTTTTCGTTTTTTATGTAGCAGAGCTTTTCCTTTACCTTTAACCCCGAAGCAACTGCTAAAAATGTTCTTTCGGGCTTACCGTTACCATCTTCACAGTCTCCATCCTAGGGGTACTTATCACTCGTTCAACTCAAACACTGGCTCCAACACTTAGTCCTTTTTTTTCTTCCAAGTTTTATTAAGTATCAACATATGCAATAGAAGGGTAGAGGGTGAAAAGGGATTCAGGTACCTTGGATCTTGCGGTTTGAGGTAATTTCTATATCTAGCGAATAACACTTCCACAGCTGGATTCAGCAACCACCGGATAGGCCTCTCTCACTGACCTAGCAGCCGATGCGATGCTCGAACACGGTCTCTGCCACAGACCTTATAATCTTGAGTGAACTAATTGTGATGATCTACACGGTCTCTGCCACAGACCTTACAATCTTGAGTGAACTAATTGTGATGATCTACACGGTCTCTGCCACAGACCTTACAATCTTGAACGAACTGACTGTGGTGTTTAATCCAAGATGCGTCTCCGACTGAGTTCCCAGGCTCTTCTCAAGATACCAGCCTTATGCTCGGTCCTCTCCCGAAGAGTCCTCCCCTGGTCACTGCAATCCCTTGCTTCTTCCCGCAGGCCTGACAGCAAAGAGACCATCATTTGGACCAATAGGCCACTAAGACTCTGATCCTTCCTTTAGTAGCTAGGCCTTAGGTCTGCCAACCTCAAGGCAGAACTTGAGGAACTGTAGTCTCCCAAGCCAGGAGGGCCATGAGATAGGGAGCGCCAACCCCCCCCCCCCCAGGCTCGGGGGTCAGGAAGCGCGAACCAAAAAGCCCCTAAAAGATGGCGTCTGTTCCTTAAATACCCCTACCCAGAATGTCCGGCTTGTAAACCACTCCCACTGAAAAGCTTCTGAGCAAAGAGTAGTCAATATGTTCGACCAGACTGTATTTCCCGCATCCACCAATGATGACAGCACCACCCATGGTTGGATGGAAATATGCACAGTCCAGCCAAACTGGTACAGAAACCATTACATTTAGGCAATAATAAGTTGAGCCTAACTGTAGCTTCAACTATTTTAAAGTTCAAAAGAATAGCGACTGCTCTTCAGGAGCAGGACGCTACATTTATTTTAAATAAATATACAAAGATTTCAAACAGTTCTTTCATGTTGTCATTATGGGGTATTGTTTGTAGAATTTTAAGGAAAGTAATTAATTGAATCCATTTTGGAATATGGCTATAACGTAACAAAATGTGGAAAAAGTGAAGCGTTGTGAATACTTTCCGGATGCACTGTTGCTGGCCACAAACCATCAGGAATCACAAATACGATAGAACGTAATCATCACAAAAATTAACCGCTTGCTGACCAGCCACCGCAGTTGTACTGCGGCAACATGGCTCAGCTGCGTGAATCGCCGTTATGTTACGTCGCTTCCTTTTTTGGCCACTAGGGGCGCGCCCGCGCCCCCTGCTCGCCCATGGAGCCGATGTGAGTGCCCGGCGGTCACGATCACCGCTGGGCTCCCGTGATCGCTAGGGGCACACCGAGGACTGGGATCTGTGTGTGTAAACACACAGTTTCCCATTCTCTGAGGGGTATGAACAGCGATCTGTCATCTCCCCTACACTGTCCTCTCCCCCCTTCAGTTAGAACACACACTAGGGAACCCAATTAAGCCCTTAATCGCTCCCTAGTGTTAACCCCTTCCCTGCCAGTGACATTTTTACAGTAATCAATGTATTTTTATAGCACTGATCGCTGTAGAAATGCCAATGGTCCCAAAAATGTGTCAAAATTTTCCGTGTTCGCCATAATGTCGCAGTCCCGATAAAAATTGCAGATCACCGCCATACTAGTAGCAAAAAAAAAAATTATAATAAAAATGCCATAAAACTATCCCCTATTTTGTATTTGCTATAACTTTTGAGCAAACCAATCAATATACGCTTATTGCATTTTTCTTTATACCAAAAATATGTAGAAGAATACATATCGGCCTAAACTGAGGAAAAAAATATTTTTTTTTATATATTTTTGGGGGATATTTATTATAGCAAAAAAGTAAAAAATATTGCGTTTTTTTCAAAATTGTCGCTCTTTTTTTGTTTATAGCGAAAAAAATAAAAACCGCAGAGGTGATCAAATACCACCAAAAGAAAGCTCTATTTGTGGGAAAAAAAGGACGTCAATTTTGTTTTGGTGCAACGTCGCACGACCGCACAATTGTCAGGAAGGGGGTAAAATCTTCCGGGGCTGAAGCTGTTAAGCATGCATGAATTAGATCAACCACTGGAAATCTGTCAGTAGTGAACTTAAAACTTTTTTTTAATGCACAAAATTATAATTTAATTGATTTTTTTTGTAGTGTTTATTAGTACCAGGATTTCTTTTCATATAGTTGGAATGAGATCATCAATAAAGTTTATTTATAGAAAATTGAAACTGAGTAAAAATGGGAAAAAACTAACCTAGTAGAAAGCTATTGGATTTTTCTGCAAAGCTCAAGACAACTGTGCTGCCCTAGGAAAGCTCAGCCAGGTTAGGGCTGGGTTTACATATATGCAAATTTCTCCGCATCCAATTTGCATGACAGGCGAGTGTGACCTGCTCTCAATGGAGTTGGTTCACACAGGTTGGGGGCGGCCGTGGCCCGGATTGCACAAGGGTCCTGTGCGTTTTTAGGTCCAGTTCAGGTGCGAATTCAGGCAAAAATTTGGACCTGAATCGCACCTGAACCGCTGTACAGAAATGCACTGGTCCCCATGCTGTGAACCGAGGCCGCACATATGTGAACCCAGCCTCAAAGAAGAAATTTCCAAGGACTTTGAACTATTGAGCCAAGGCAACTACATATTTCCAGTAATAGCAGTGGCGTCGCTATGGGGGGGCGGGGGGTGCAGCCTGCACTGGGTGACACCCACCAGAGGGGTGACACCGGGGCCGCCACTACACAGTGCACTATATTGCATGCACTTGCAGAGCTGCAGCGAAGCGGTGTGAGCAGGACATGTAGCCGTGCGTGGGAGGCTGCCTATAACACTCCCCAGTCAGTGAAGCTAACCCTCGGGGATCTCCAATATCTTATTCAGCCAGGGTTGGTGGGCAGAGCTGGGGGTGTGGCTGCCTCCTCCACTTCTCCCACAGACTTCTTCACTCTAACTCAGGGGTAGGCAACCCCTGGCACGGGTGCCGCAAGCAGCACATGAAGCCTCTTTTGCCGGCACTCAACTACCTCGCCATCAGCCGAGCAACGCAGGGAAGTGTCAGTGAGACACTAATGCATTCCAATTTCAGAATTCCCCACGCCACACCTGCACTGAGGGGGGGGGGGGGCACTGTACCTGCATACATTGTAAAAGATGGGAAACGGTCTCTGTTTCCAGGAGGTGGCGGGCTGTTATTGGCCAATGCTAAAGCCAATCACAGTCCTGCTAGCCCCGCCCACCATCTGGACGAAGATAACTCTCTTGGTTGCCACTACCAATCTCAGAAAGAAGGGATTTCACTGTGATTGAGAAAACCACAATCAGGTGACAGTTTGTGGAATTACTGTTGAGCTTCTGGGAACTTTGTTGAAATTATTCCTGAACCTTTGCGTCACTTACTACTGAACCCCTGCACTCTGTGTCCCTTTAAGCCACAGCCAGTAAAATCACACCCAACCACTTTTTCTCAGTTGCGGGGGCCCAACTTATGATCCTGCTTTTAGAAAATGCCCCTGACCTGAGCTCATCATTGTGCATCCATTCCATATGCTTGTATGTGACATCACATACATCACATACAACATACAAGCACGTGGGCTGGATACGAGAGGTGGATCAGCAAGATGAGTGTGCCAGGACAGGTAGATGTGTCTCATCTCTGCTTCCTTTCACCATATTACGCATATCATAGATGAGAAGAGGGTACATCGGTGGAGCAGGTGAGCAGGAGGGTACAGCGGTGGGGAAAATGAGCAGGAGGGGGTTCAAAGGTGGAATAGAAGAGCAGAAGGGTACAGCGGTGGGGCAGATGTGCAGGGAGGTACAGTGGTGGAAGAGATGAGAAGGGTGTTCAGCAGTGGGACAGAAGAGCAGGGGGGTACAGTGATGGGCCAGATAAGAAGGGGGTTACAAGGCATCGTATTCTTTATCATTGGCACAAAACTGCCTTGTCTCAGTCTCAGGAGCTGATATTGTCCGATTGTGGTAGTTATGCTGAATGTTATTACCCTTACTGTGATATGGCATGGCCGAGCAACTATCTCTATGTAACTGTCTTCTCGTATGCATCTGTTAATAAAAAGATAATTAAAAAAAAAAGAAGGGGGTTACAGTGGTGGGACAGATGAGCAGGGGGGGTTCAGTGTTGGGGCAGAGGAGAAAGGAGGAACATTGGTGGCACAGATGAGCAGGCGGTTACAGCGGTGGGGCAGAGGAGCAGGGGGGTACAGAGGTGGGGCAGATGTGCAGAGGGGTGCAGAGGAGAAAGGAGGTACATCGATGGAACACATAAGATTAGGGGGTACAGTGGTGGAACAGATGTGCAGGAGGTACAGTGGTGGGGCAAATGAGAAAGGGGTTACAGTGGTGGGGCAGATGAGCAGATAAGTTCAGTGTTCGGACAGATGAGAAGATGGTCAGCAGTGAGACAGAAGAGCATGGGGGTACGACGGTGGAGCAGATGTGTAGGGCGGTACAGTGGTGGGGCAGATGAGAAAGGTGGAACATTGGTGGGGCAGATGAGCAGTGTGGTACAGTGGTGGGACAGAAGAGCAGGGTGGTACAGTGGTGGGACAGAAGAGTAGGGTGTTACAGTGGTGGGGCAGATAAGCAGGGGGGTACAGAGGTGGGGCAGATGTGCAGGGGGTTAGAGTGGTGGAGAAGATGAGAAAGGGGGTACATTGGTGGGGCAGATGTACAGGGGGTTACAGTGGTGGGGCAGATGAGCAGGGGGTTACAGTGGTGGGGCAGATGAGCGGGGCATTACAGTGGTGGGGCAGATGAGCAGGGGGTTACAGTGGTGGGGCAGATGAGCAGGGGGTTACAGTGGTGGGGCAGATATGCAGGGTAGTACAGTGGTGGGGCAGATGTGCAGGGTAGCACAGTGGTGGGGTAGATGTGCAGGGTAGTACAGTGGTGGGGCAGATGTGCAGGGGGTTACAGTGGTGGGGCAGATGTGCAGGGGGAACAGTGAGGGGGAAACTGAGGTGTGGAGTTGCAGAAATTGGGGCTGATCTGAGGCATGAGAGTGCAGGATGTTAATTTCTCACTACTAAAGTAGTTTACAGCATTTACTTTATAAAAAATCCTTTTCGTGATTGACAGTGTGAAGTTGACATTTTTTTGTTTATAAAATTGGCACACTCAATTTCTTTGAAAACATTTTTCAGCACACAGTGCTTAACTACTTCAGATCCGCGCTATAGCTGAATGACAGCTACAGCGCAGATCTGCTTTGCCGGGTGGGTGTCAATAGACGTCCTCCCCTTTGCACCTGAGTCAATGAGACTCAGGTGATCACAGATCAGAGTAAGGGGTCGATCCTGACCCCTTACCACGTGATCAGCTGTCAGCCAATGACAGCTGATCATCTGATGTAAACAGAGGATCAGTAACTTTTTTTTTTTCTTCTCACGCTGACAGCATGAGGAGAAAAAAAAGCGATCACAGGCTTCTGTTGAAGGGATATCAGTCCCGAGCAGGGAGAGGCAAAGCCACCTCATATGTGCCCACAGTGCCCACCAATCAGTGCCCACAGTGCCCACCAGTCAGTGCCCACAGTTCCCACCAGTACATCGGTGTCACCTACCAATGCCCACGAGTGCCACCTATCAATGCCCACCAGTGGTGCCTCATCAGTGCCACCTAGCAGTGCTGCCTATCAGTGTTGCCTACCAGTGCCGATCAGTGCCCATCACTGCCACCCATTAGTGCCCATCACTGCCACCCATCAGTGCCACCTATTAGTGCTCTTCAGTGCCACCTATCAATGCCCTTCAGTGCCACCCATTAGTGCCACCAATCAGTGCCACATCTCAGTGCCCACCAGTGCCACCCATTAGTGCCACCAATCAGTGCCACATCTCAGTGCCCACCAGTGCCACCTCATCAGTGCCCACCAGTGCCACCTATCAGTGCCCATCAGTGCCGCCTTATCAGTGGCCATCAGTGTTGACCTTATCAATGCCCATCAATGCAGCCTATTGGTGCCCAACAATGCAGCCTATCGGTGCCCATCAGTGCAGCCTATCAGTGCCCATCAGTGTAGCCTCATCAGCGTACATCAATGAAGGAGAAAAATTACCTGTTTGCAAAACGTATTAACAAAATATAAAACGGTTTTGTATTTTTTTTTTTACATTCAGTCTTTTTTTATTTTTTTAACAAAAAATAAAAAACCCAGAGGTGATCAAATACCACCAAAAGAAAGCTCTATTTGTGGGAAAAAAATGATGAAAATGTAATTTGGGTACAGTGTTGTATGACCGCGCAATTGTCATTCAAAGAGTGACAGCGCTAAAAGCTGAAAATTGGTCTGGGCAGGAGGGGGGTTTAGGTGCCCAATAAGTAAGTGGTTAAAAGGTTGCCTACCCCTGCTCTAGCTGATCCCGCGGCTAAAGGAGGAGAAAGAGGTGTGAGGACACAGCATAGATCCCTAACCTGCCCTATACCACCCCAAACTTCCCTATATTACCCAAAACTGCCCTATACCACCCCAAACTGCCCTAAGCCTCACTAACCTGGCCTATACCACGCCAAACTGCCCTATATTACCCCAAACTGCCCTACACCACCCCAAACTGCCCTATATTACCTCAAACTGCCCTATACCTCACTAACCTGCCCTATTCCACCCACATTGCCCTGTACCTCACTAACCTGCCCTATACCACCCCAAACTGCCCTATATTACCCTAAACTGCCCTATACCACCCCAAACTGCCCTATACCTGACTAACCTGCCCTATACCACCCCAAACTGCTCTATATTACCCTAAACTGCCCTATACCACCTTAAACTGCCCTATACCTCACTAACCTGCCCTATACTACCCCAGACTGCCCTATACCACCACAAACTGCCCTAAAGCTCACTAACCTATCCTATACCACCACAAACTGCCCTATACCACAACAACCTGCCCTATACCACCCTAACCTGCCCTATAGCACCCTATACTACCCTAACCTGCCACTACACCACCCTAGCCTTCCACTATACCACCCTATACTATCATTTACAGGGACCGGTTTGGGGTGTCCCCCATGACCGTGCACTTCCTGAAGGGCGCTGGGCAGGATACACGTGGGGTGACACTATGTATTACCGCACCAGGTGACACCAACCCTAGTGACGCTGAGCTACTGAGATTGGAGAGTGCCCTAGTCCAGTCCATCTGATAGGATGCAGTCACTGTTCGGCAGATAATTTTCCACCTGACTGAGTCAGTTTTTAGGTTGACTTCGGCTGAGCCAGGTGGTACTTTGAGGGCCATGCATGGCTTGAATTCCAGCCAATTCATCAAGAAATGGCCAAAAATTTGAGCCATCTATGGCCAGCTTAAAGGCTTTGTAAACCCTTGTGTTCTTTCAACTTAATGCATTAAGGTGAAAAAACGTATGTTTTCTCTGGGTGCACATATGGACCATCTGGTACCATGTTCTTATGGGCCTCAGATGTTGGACAGGATTCCCTGTGGACTAGATCTGGAACTATGGAGTAGTGGAGGCTTCATGAACAAACTATGTTCATGACGTCTGATCAGACCTATGGCCAATCTAACTTGTAGAGCATGGGTGCTCAACCTGTGGCCCTTCAGCTGTTGCAGAACTACAAGTCCAATGAGGCATTGCAAGCTGCTGACAGTTACAAGTATGACTCCCAAAGGAAGAGGCATGATGGGACTTGTAGTTCCGCAACAGCTGGAGGGCCATAGGTTGAGCACCCATGTTGTAGAGTGTAGAGTCAGCAGGGCATATTTGGTGCCTTAGTTCACCACCCCTGCATGGGCCCCCATCTGGAAATGGGCTTAACAACCTGGACACTAGGGTGCCCTCTAACAAGCTCCCAACAGGGCTGAACACCTCTGAGGAAAAGGTGGTAAATCTGTTATGGACTTTGATTTGAAAAAAAAGCTTGTAAGTGATGAGAACATTGTCACTTGTTCATGCACACATTACACCACTACTGGTAAATGTGTAAGCAAGTTGAAAATATATCAGATAGGTGCTGTCCCAGACGGGAGGGTACGAGTTAATGTTTTCCTGATTATTTGGTTTTGGCCGGCTTTCCTTGGGTCCGACCCAATGCTCCTGTGTTATATAGAGGGACAGTGGTCTGGAGCCTGTAGTTGGGAGTGGTGTGGAGAAAAAGAGCCCCCAAGCATGGAGGCCCAGTGCCCATAGGTGAGACCCGTAAAGGAGAGGATGGGAGAACTGCACCCACAAGCAGCAAAGAAATGTCACCTACAGCTAGTGCTACCGTCATGTAGAAGGTCATCCGGACCTTAGGCTCATCCCTAAAGATTCCTGCACTGGGGATCCTGTGCATCATACATGGACTTTACCTTTGCAGGTATGCCAGGGCAGCACATAGCCTGAGTTAGGGTTAGGGACGTAGGAAGAAATATTGTTCTTGCATGTTGGACTTTGTAATATGTTTCACTTTATCAATTAAAGCTTTTGAAACCTTGTTCCCGCCTGGTCTGAAGTTGCTAAAGGGGTGTAATGCAAGTAGTCTGCGCCATTCCACAGTTCAGGTCACTAAGGTACTTTGGGGTATGAAGGCATCAGTACAAGAATAATATGGTGTGAAGACACAAGAGTTACCTAGGGTAACAGAAGTTTACCAAGCAGCCTGTCGTTAAGCGTGTGCCTGAGATAGGTGGGATAGCCTCTTGCAGGAAGGAGTTGTTGGCATTCTCTCTGTGAGCCACAGATGCCCCCAGCCTGTGCCTAGGTATGGAAGAGTTAAGTTAGGTGAAGTAAGAACATGCATACCTCCCAACATTTTGAGAGGGGAATGAGGGACACCTACTAGCAAACGTATGTAGGCATAGGACACGCCCACTGCCACACCCCCTTAAAGGATAATTAACCAAAATAAAAGGTTAATTAAATCCACAAGGGGTTTTTTTTACCACCACTATTCCTTTATATTGGCTTTTAAAAATGTACAAATGCAGCAATTTAGAAATTGGATGAAAGGTTTAGCACTGGGAAACACTTTTTGAAAGATAAAAAGTGCATTTTATATACAACTGTATAGATGAGACCAAAATGAGGGACAAATGAGGGGGAAAGAGGGACAGAGTGACATTGCTCCAAATCAGAGACAGTCCCTTGAAATCAGGGACAGCTGGGAGCTATGCACATGGAGTCTGGGCTATGTGCAGGACCACATACCATTACTGGGGACATATGCGTATGCACTGGGTGTGCATGGGCACACCCTAATCACCCCCTGTGGTGCAGATTCCCCATTTAGACCCCCAATATTTCACCAAAGCTCCCTAACGGGGCTCCAAAAAAATTGTAAAAAAATAATAATAATAATTAAAGAAATAAAATTGTAAAAAATAATAAAGAATAAAATAAAAATGAAAACTACTGACACCAGCCACTGCCTTACTGACACCAATCTCTGCAATACTGACACTGTCAGTATATATACACATGCACACACACACATTTGTGTTTGAGCTTTGGGGTGCACACCCTAATGCAATAGGCTGTGCACACCTATGACTGGGAGTGAGGTAGCAGTGATACACTGGACAGGCAGATGTGGACAAGGCTCATCATGTCCCTCCTAAATGCAAGTTACAGAGAAGGTGTACATTGTCACGGGTACCCAAGAGTTAGCTGGAGCTGTTATATTGCAATGTACACGGTGTACATTCATCTCTAACAGCAGAGGCCTGCCTTAAGGTCGGGTCTTTCCCCCCCATGGTGGCCTCAGCCTTATACCAGGGCACTGATAGAAGCGGCACAAAAGAAAAGATACCCCATGTGTAGTAGAAATGATCATACTACAGGTGCTTAGCATAACCCAGAAGAAACCACCCCGGGGTAAGCCTCTGATGTGACCCTTGCTTGGCACCCAACGAGAAGGGAAACATGGAGGATGTGATGACCACCCCATGACCCTAATTTGCAAATCATTCAGAGAAGAATTTGAATCTTTTTTTTGTTCTTTTAATGTATAAACTTGCTGTTTTTACTATTTTAGAATAAAGTGAATTAAAATAAACCAACTTTAATTATTTTAAATGTAATGTGCATTTAATGTGTAAAATTAAACAAAACTATTTGTTTATTTCCTTCTTATTTCTTCTGATTAACAAAGTCCAAGCATGCACGGTCAGCACATGATATTCAGTAGTGATTTATCTTCTGGACTTCAGAGCAGGAGGGTCCTTCTTTGGTGTCCACGTTGCTGCTTGGATTGGATGAACGCTTCTTTGCGGTCCAGAGGTGAAGATTGCAGTGGTGTGAGGATGTCACAGAGGAAGGCAGCAATGGGACCAGTCAGCAGTGGGCATGGATTCCACCAATGAATCACTAGTCTTCACTCCTGGAAAAGATACTGGAAAGGGATACCAAAGGTAAGTAAAAAAAACTACTTTCAAAGTGGTTTGGAGGTAGGTGAGAGGAAGGGAAAGATGGAAGTTGGGAAAAGTTTATATTTGCATATAAACCAGGGCCTGTATCTCTGGATTTATGGATTTTTTTCAACTTGCAATTTTCACAGAAAAACTTTTTCTGTAAAAATTGCTCCAGCAGCTCCCTTCTCCCCTCCTCACTGACAGGAGTGCCTGCAGTGTCACTCCTGTCAGCAGGGCTTTTTTTTCATTTGGAACGTGGCGGTACTCGGTCTGGAGGCACCTCTGGCCCTGCACTAACTGCTTTGATTTTTGAAAAAAGAAGCCAACTTCCTGGTTTGTGGGATGCCAAGGAGGGTGGGGGCACAGTTTCCCATCTTTGCCCTGGGCATTGGATGACCTTGCCCTGTTGCTGCCATTATGGAAATTTGCTCTCTGTCACAGGAAATAAAAGTGAGGGTAAATCCAACATTTTTTGTTGCATCCTGAAATACAGGGGAACTTTTTCAGTGAGAACACTTGATCCTGTGAGCTCTCAAAAAGGGGATTTCCTACATTCTGCTTGAGTCTACAGGTCAGAAAGTAAAGGGTAATCTTCCTAATGAGACACAGATGGCAAAAAACAGAACTTACAGAGGTTTCCACTAATCTATTCAAAATGAAAATAAGTTTTAGCATTAGATGTGCCTAAAATACCTTAAATACCAATGTATAAAGTACCATTTGCAAAAATGCAAAAACTACAGCTTTGTAATGTATATATTGCTGATCAGATGTTGCCGTAGGTAGGTAAAAGATAAAAAACAAACCAAGAAATCACTTGCGTATAAACCAGAAGTCTCTGTACATCAATTGTCTTTTGCTGGTATAAGATGTTCTTTTGCTCTAAGCTAAGGCATGGGCCAGACATAGCAATCAGTGAGTGGTTTCTGCTGCTAAACTGTGAGAAATGCACAAAGAAGTCATACTTGTGCTTCCTGCCTACCAACATGCAGAAATAATATAAGCACTGGGGGGACTGGGACGCTCCAGTTAGAGCAAGTAAGAGCATAAAATGTATGTTCTGTAAGAAGCAGAAATTTTACCTTTAGATTGTCGAGTTGTAGGATAAATGTACAGATATAGCAGGAAACTTCTTTAATACTGGATTCAGAAAATGTAAATATATTATCCACTTCCGGACCGCCGCACGCCGATATACGTCCTAACTTTGAAGCGGAATACCGTTGTTATTTCTGATAATAGTGGTCTCTGTGGTGGATTCGCCGCGAGATCACTTTTATCGGTGGCGGGAGAGGGGACCCCCTCCCGCTGTGCTACGATGCCCTCTGCCGCTTACTGGAGCCGTCAGCAGTGGCGGAGGCGATTGAATCCTTTCTCCTCTGTGGTGTGGAGACGAGTGAGGGCCATAGCTCTTAAAGGGCCATTTTTTTTTTAATTACATTTTTTATTGCATTTTAGTGTAAATATGAGATCTGGGGTCTTTTCGACCCCAGATCTCATATTTAAGAGGTCCTGTAATGCTTTTTTCCATTACAAGGGATGTTTACATTCCTTGTAAGAGGAATAAAAGTGACACAATATATTTTTTTTTGAAAGAACAGTGTAAAAATAAAAAATAAAAGGTAAAATAAATAAGAAAAAAAAATGTTTTTAAACGTGCCCTGTCCCGAGCTCGCGTGCAGAAGCGAAAGCATAAGTGAGTAGTGCCCGCATATGAAAGCGGTATCCAAACCACCACATGTGAGGTATTGCCACGATCAGTGGAGCAAGAGCAATAATTCTAGCCCTAGACCTCCTCTGTAACTCAAAACATGCAACCTGTAGAATTTTTTAACCGTTGGGTATGGAGATTTTTAAGGGTTTAAATTTTTCTTGCCATTCCACGAGCTGGCGCAATTTTGAAGCGTGACATGTTGGGTATCAATTTACTCAGCGTAACATTATCTTTCACAATATAAAAAAATTGGACTAACTTTACTGTTGTCTGATTTTTTAATTCAAAAAATATATTTTTTCCAAAAAAAGTGTGCTTGTAAGACCGGTGCGCAAATACGGTGCGACAGAAAGTGTTGCAACGACCGCCATTTTATTCTCTAGGGTGTTAGAAAAAAAAAAGTATAATGTTTGGGGGTTCTAAGTAATTTTCTAGCAAAAAAAACTGTTTTTAACTTGTAAACAACAAATCTCAAAAAGAGGCTCGGTCCTTAAGTGGTTAAACAATTAACTTTACCTATAGGTGTTTAACTAATGAAACCTATATAAAAGACAGCATTTTTGGGAGTGGAAGTATTTAACTTAAAATCAAGGCCAAAACCCACCAAATAATTACCATGATTACTGGATTTAACTACACTAACTTCTTTTACATGTAGTGCTACCCCTATCCATTCCTTGGTTGAGGGTGGATCAGTCGACTTCCAGCGTCTAAGAATAAGTTTGCGTGCTTGGAACAGAGCTCTTGCTATTGCCTTATTTGTAACATCCTCCACCAGCAAATGGTCCAGGATACCTAGAACACAAGGTTTGCGATCCACCAGGATAACCTGGAATACCCTATTCAGACTATCCAGGACTTTTCTCCAATAGCGGTGAAGCTTGAGGCACCTCCACAGGAGATGGATCAGATCCCCATGTTCTCTAGAATACCTGGTACAAGTTGGGTTCTCTCTTATCCCCATTTTAAATAATCTCGCAGGAGTAAAGTGTACCCAAAGGAGAATATATAACAGAAGAAGAATATATAACTGCACAAACTTTGGGTGACATTAAGGGAACAGGATTGTACCGCTTGTAGGGCCTCCTCCCACTGTTCCTCCTCAAACGCTCCCACATCCTGCTCCCATCTACTCTCAGCTCTCAATGGAAAGCCTTTTAGAAAAATACACAATAGCATATAATAGCATCTTGATATGAACCCTTTATAAATTTCCACTTCCGATATGTAGTTAAATATTGGGGTTGGTGACTGTACCCAATCATCAATGCCGGTTTGTGCCCTGCTAGCATGATGAAGTTGTAAGTAATAAAAATACATGGATTGTGGAAGGCAAAATTTATTTTGTAGTTCCGGAAAAGGAGCACAGCCTACCATTCTCGAAAATGTGGAATAAATGTGTGATCCCATACTTTTTACATTTGGCCCTGTATTGTAAGGATTTTGTAATGAGCGTTCTTCCAAATTGGGCTGAATCTAGTAAAGCCCTCCACCTCCTGCATCTGCCTCACTTTATTCCATTCTTTTTGCAGAAGAGAGTATGTAGGGAAACGTTTATTGAATTTACTGAAGGTCATAGCCTCCAGGCCCATGGCCACACTATTTACGCCCATCACATAAACGAGAATGAGCTTAGGTGGATCTTCAGGACCTCTTTTTGGAACGATGGATCTGGCAATGTGTTGCAATTGGGCTGCAAGGTAATATAACCAGGGGTTTGGTAAGGCCAATCCTCCACCTTCCTTGGGTCTCTGCAATTGTTCCAATTTAATTCTAGGGGGGCTAGAGTGCCATATTAAAGATCCAAATAAAGAATTAATAATGCAAAACATTTTTAGGGGAATAACCATCCGGGTGTTATGTAAGGCATATAGAAACTGTGGCATGAAAATCATTTTTATTGAGTTGACTTTCCCTACCACTGACACTGAGAGTTTAAGTCTAGACCAAATTTTGGCCTTATCTCTAATGCGGTTAAGTAGTGGGGATAAGTTCAAATGGACATACTCAAGCCGGTCAGGGGTAACGTAAATACCCAAATATTTAAATCTAGATGAAACGGGAATGTTATGGTGGACTGTCCCGGTATTACCAGAAGTATCATCCAGGAGCATGACAGACGATTTAGACCAGTTTATTGTGAGTCCTGAGTACTTGCCAAATTGGATAATGACAGCCATGGCCTACCGAAGAGAAACGTCAGTATCTCTCAGAAGAAGCATGGTGTCATCTGCATACAGCATTATTTTATCTTGAATGTCCCCATATTTAAACCCACAAATAGAAGAATTATTACGGATGAGGACCTCCTGTTGTCCAGGTCTTCCCATGCTAGCGAGGGTGTCTTCTAGAAGAGGCTGAAGGGTAGTAGAGATTCCTCTCTATTTACACAGCTCACAGCCTGGAGTCAGAGCCCCCTCAGCCCTGGGGTTCCCTCCCAGGCTCCACGACACAGTCTCAGAACTCCATCTTCCACCCGACAACAGCAACTTCCCTGCTGGCAGGACTCCACAATATTTATGGGCTGACCCAACCACCCTGCCATTCCTCCTGTCTGGGGATTATTATTATTATTATACAGGATTTATATAGCGCCAACAGTTTGCGCAGCGCTTTACAACATGGGGCAGACAGTACACTTACAATACAAATCAATACAGGAGGGATCAGAGGGCCCTGCTCGTTAGAGCTTACAATCTAGAAGGGAGGGTCAAGTGAAGACAAAAGGTAATAACTGTGGGGGATGAGCTGATGGGAAAAAACAACTGTACTTTTTTTTTTTTTTTTAGGTGTGGGTAGGATAGGCTTCTCTGAAGAGAAGGGTTTTCAGGGATCTTCTGAAAGCTAATAAAGTAGGAGATAAGCGGACAGATTGGGGTAAGGAGTTCCATAGGATTGGAGAGGCTTTGGAAAAGGCCTGGAGGCGAGCATGGGAGGAGGTGACAAGGGAGCTAGAGAGCAGGAGGTCTTGAGAGGAACGAAGAGAGCGAGTAGGTTGGTATTTAGAGACAAAGCAAGTGATGTAGCTGGGGGCGAAATTGTGGATGGCTTTGTACGTAGTTGTTAGAATCTTGAATTTAATTCTTTGGCCGAGCGGAAGCCAGTGGAGGGATTGACATAGAGGAGTGGCAGACACAGAGCAACTGGTAAGGTGGATGAGTCTGGCAGCGGCATTCATAATGGTTTGAAGAGGTGATAGACTATGTAGAGGTAAGCCAATGAAAAGGGAGTTGCAGTAGTCAAGGCGAGAGATGACCAGCGAGTGAATTAAGAGCTTTGTTGTGTCATTGGTTAGAAAGGGGCGTATTTTGGAGATGTTGCGGAGGTTGAGGCGGCAGGATTTGGACAGTGATTGGATGTGTTGCTTGAAGGAGAGTTCAGAGTCTAGGACTACACCTAGAACCTTGGCATGTGGGGATGGGCTTATAGTTGTCCCATCGATTTTGACAGAGAGATCAGAGGAAGAGGCATAGGGGGGAGGGAAAATTAGAAGTTCGGTTTTGGCTAGATTGAGTTTAAGGAAGTGGTGAGACATCCAGACTGATATATCTGAGAGTAAATTACTGATACATGAGGAGACAGAGGGAGTGAGCTGAGGGGTAGAGAAATAGATTTGGGTGTCATCAGCGTAGAGGTGGTATTGGAAGCCATGGGAGGCTATCAGTTGACCCAGGGAGGCAGTGTAGATTGAAAATAGTAGAGGTCCAAGAACAGAACCCTGAGGGACCCCAACAGAGAAAGGAAGAGGAGAGGAGGAAGAAGAGTTATAAGAAACGCTAAAGGTGCGGTTGGATAAGTAGGAAGAGAACCAGCGAAGTGTACAGTCACGGAGACCAAAGGCGTGGAGTTTTTTGAGGAGGAGAGGGTGGTCAACCGTATCAAAGGCAGCAGAGAGGTCCAGGAGTAGGAGTACAGAATAGTGTCGATTGGTTTTGGCCGTTAGTAGATCGTTTGTTAGTTTTAGGAGAGCAGTTTCTGTGGAGTGTTGAGGACGAAATCCAGACTGAAGGGGATCGAGAAGGCCATTATCAGCGAGGTGGACGCTCAGTCGGTTGCAGACCAGACGTTCGAGGAGTTTGGATAAGAAGGGGAGCAAGGAGATGGGGCGTAGGTTGTTAAGATTGGATGGGTCCAGTGAGGGCTTTTTAAGTATGGGTCTGACAAGTGCATGTTTTAGAGAGTTAGGGAAGATGCCAGAAGAGAGGGAGAGATTGAAGATGTGGGTTAGAGAGTGTAGTATAGGGCCAGAGGGTGAACGTAGCATTTGTGAGGGAACAGGATCCAGAGGGCAGGTGGTAAGGTGGACATTAGCAAGTAGTTTAGCAACTTCATCTGTAGTGGTGGGGTTGAAAGAGGGAAATAGTGATTGTGCCTGTGGGCATGAAGTGTAAAGCGTGGAAGGTGTCGGCACAGTAGAGATCTCAGCGCGAATAGTATCAATCTTCTGTTTGAAGTGATTGGCGATCTCCTGTGCAGTGAGTGAGTTGGCGGGTGGAGGCGGTGGAGGACGAAGTAGAGAGTTGAAGGTGGAGAAGAGTTGACGGGGACAGGATGATAAGTTGCTAATGAGAGTGGTAAAATAGGTCTGCTTGGCAGAGAGGAGGCTGGAGTTGTATTTTTGGAGGGCAGATTTATATTGGTAGAAATCTCTCTGGGACTTAGTCTTACGCCACAGGCGCTCCAGAGCACGACTACGTTTTTTAAGACTTCTAGTATCATCTGTTTGCCAAGGTTGAGGGGGTCTGGGCTTGATTCTGTGTGTAGTGAGGGGGGCCAGTGAGTTAAGTGAGGCTAGAAGTGAAGCGTTGTACACAGAAGTGGCTAGGTTGGTGCAGGATAGGGGAGAGATTTTGTCGTAGAGGTTGTTGATGGCAGAGTAGAGAAGAGAAGGGTTGAGATGACGTGGGTTTCTGCGGGTAACTTTAAGGTGGTTGGAGGGAGAGGAGGTGAAGAAGAGGGAGAGAGTGAAACTAATAAGGTGGTGATCAGAGAGAGGGGATGGATAGTTAGAGAGGTTGCATGGAGTGCAAAGGCGAGAGAACACGAGGTCAAGGATATTGCCTTCTGAGTGAGTTGGAGCATGTATCCACTGCTTCAGGTCAAAGGAGGATGTTAGGCTGAGAAGTTTGGAAGTGGAAGGAGTGTTAGTATTAATAGGGATGTTGAAGTCCCCGAGAATGATAGTGGGGATTTCAGAAGAAAGAAAGTAGGGTAGCCAGGCAGAGAAGTCTTCAAGAAAGGTTGATACTGGTCCAGGGGGCCTGTAGATCACAGCTATCCTTAGAGAAATTGGAGAGAAAAGGCGAATACAGTGTGCTTCGAAAGAGGAGAGTGACAGAGAGGGAGGTGGCTGAAGTACCTGAAAGGTGCTATGTGGGGCTAGCAGGATTCCGACACCTCCTCCTTTACGTCCGCGGGATCTGGGGGAGTGAGTCCAGAGAAGACCACCATGGGATAGGGCAGCAGAAGATGCAGTGTCGGATTCGTGGAGCCAGGTTTCGGTAATGGCGAGTAGGTTAAATGAGTTGGCAATAAAGAGGTCATGGAGAGAGGTGAGCTTGTTACAGACAGAGCGCGAGTTCCAAAGGGCACAGGAGAAAGGGAGTCTGGATTTGGGAAGAATAGAAATGGGAATTAAATTGTGTTGATTGCGGTGGCTGCTGCCAGGGGGTGCAGGGTGATGGGCGCATGGGGTACAGTTATATGATGGAGGCCCAGGGTTTGGGGATATATCTCCAGAGGTTAGGAGAAGCAAGAGGGTGAGGGAGGTAATATGGGAGTGGGATTTATATGAAGTGACATGCCCCAGGGTCTTGGAGATTTTTAGTGTATGTGGATTTAGAATTAGCAGGAGTTGGTGGGTGCAGTAATAAGGACAGGACAGGAGTGAGGGTGATATATATATGCTGTGGGGGGGAGAAGAGGGGTGAAGGAGAGATAGTTTAAGGATGGAGGATAGAGTTGTCAAAAGCAGTGGTAGAGAAAGCATGTTCCAAGGAAAAAGAGCTAAAGGAGTAAACAAGTTCACCTGATGTCTGTGTGCTGGTTTTCAAAGTGTTTATCTTGTGTCCTTTCGCTGAAGTGCAGAGTCAGAAGTGCATTTCACTTGTAGAAATCGCCACTTTGAGAAAGAGCCAAGTTGCAAATGTGTACCCCCTGCAAATGCTTCCCCCAAGAGAAGCTTAAATATATACTGATCGGGGTAGGGTGTGGGCGGATTTCAATTAGCAATCAAGAGGTTATAAAGCTTGGCTGGTTAATAGGGCAAAATTCTTAAGTCACAAACAGACTAGCAAGAGGGCACTAAAGTTCAGAGGGCCATAATTTTGGGTAAGACAAGGGAGATAATAAAGCATTGTAATGTGGACAGGTCTACAGACAGTTAAGTAAAAATAACATACCAGCATTATTAGAGACACATAAGAAAAAGAAAAAAAAAAAAGAAGTGTTTCAGTTTTTGGCTGGAGCTGTAGTAGTAGGAGCATACCAGAGTTAAGAGACATAGGAGACAGATTTCACTAATGCAATTCTGGCTGGAGCTGTAGTAGTAGGAGCATACCAGAGTTAAGAGACATAGGAGACAGATTTCACTAATGCGATTCTGGCTGGAGCTGTAGTAGTAGGAGCATACCAGAGTTAAGAGACATAGGAGACAGATTTCACTAATGCGATTCTGGCTGGAGCTGTAGTAGTAGGAGCATACCAGAGTTAAGAGACATAGGAGACAGATTTCACTAATGCGATTCTGGCTGGAGCTGTAGTAGTAGGAGCATACCAGAGTTAAGAGACATAGGAGACAGATTTGACTATATTTCCATGAATAGGCAGATCTCAGCCTCTTTGCCTCCATCCTCCAGCTTCTAGAAACATCTCCAAGTATCTAGAACCAGGGGGAGGTACCAGAGGCCTGACCTGTAGAGCCCTCCAGCCTGACCTACAGTAACTCCAACCAATTCCCAGACTTACACAAGCTACTGTGAGTCAGAATACATTTTCCTCACAACTAGTCTGTACACTAGAGGGTGTTACATATATATCACTTGCACAGCGTACAGACAGCACTACCGTTCTCAATGGAAAATACACAAAAATACCAGCTGCACTACATTCATATTCCTCTATTAGAGGAATGGGGGTCTATTAGACCCTCAATGTGTCCTCTGCCCTACTCTGCAGTTAATCAGCTAATCAACCACAGATGGTAAAGACTGGGGGGACGAGGCATACCTTTAGCTCCCCATAACAAAAATCCAGATTATCTGAAAGCAATTCACCAGCTATTAAGCCTGCTTGCTTAACCATGTGTATATCATACCATTTATTAACATACCTTGCTAGACATGAGGTTAAACCCCTGTAGGTTTTTTTTTTTTTTTTGCCGTTGCATTCTATTGGGGAGATTTCATTTACTTCTTGTCCTAGAAACACAACAGAAAGTGATAGAAAATCTTTAGAAAATGAAAAGAAATACCTTCAGTCTCACAGAGAAGAGTTTCTTCATTGGAGGACTTCTAAATGCCTCTTGGCTCTCCGATCACTTTCTGTCCCAGTGACAGTGGGCATAATTCTTATCTACTATATTCAAAACAAAACTGGAAGGTATAGGCTTCAGATACACTTTTGGGTAATCTGAGTGGACTTCTGACTTCAACACAGTTGTAGTGTTTGCTGCATATTATTAATACGTGCTGTCTGTTGGTGAAACATTGCTTAATAACCCTTTCATGACTAAGCCTATTTTTGAAATTTGGTGTTTACAAGTTAAAATCCATATTTTTTGCTAGAAAATTACTTAGAACCCCCAAACATTATATATATTTTTATAGCAGAGAATCTAGAGAATAAAATGGCGATTGTTGCAATATTTTATGTCACATTGTATTTGTGCAGCGGTGTTTTAAACGCAAATTTTTGGGAAAAGGGACACTTTCATGAATTTTAAAAAAACCAAACAGTAAAGTTACCCCAATTTTTTTGTATAATGTGAAAGATGATGTTAGGCTGAGTAAATAGATACCAAACATGTCAAGCTTTATAATTGCACGCACTCGTGGAATGGCGACAAACTACGGTACCTAAGAATTTCCATAGGCGATGCTTTAATTTTTTTTTACTGTTACCAGGTTAGAGTTACAGAGGAGGTCTAGTGCTAGAATTATTGCTCTCGCTCTGACGATCGCGGCGATACCTCACATGTGTGATTTGAACACCGTTTACATATGCGGGCGCGACTTCCGTATGCGTTTTCTTTGCTGCGCGAGCTCGCGGGGACGGGAGCGCTTTAAAAAAAAAATGTTTCTCTCATTTATTTTATTTATTTTTATATTTATAAATTGTGTTTAAAAAAAAAAAAATTATGATTTTTATTGCTGTCACAAGGGATGTAAACATCCCTTGTGACAGTAATAGGTGGTGACAGGTACTCTTTATGGAGGGATCGGGGGTCTAAAAGACCCTCGATCCCTCCTTTGCACTTCAAAGTATACAGATCGCCGAAAACGGCGATTCTGAATACTGTGTATTTTTTTAAAACCAGCGCCATTAGCAGTCGAGTAAACGGGAAGTGACGTCATGACGTCACTTCCGTGTTTACGATTAGGAGGCTGGAACGAAGCCGCCCACGGCTTCGTTCCAGCCTGCCCCCAGCCGCAGGAGGCAGCCGATTGGTCACCGGGCCTCCCGATGTAACGGGAGGCCCGGTAAGAACGGCGGGAGGCGGCGGGAGGGGGGACGTCCCCTCCCGCCCCACCGGTATAACAGCCGAGCGGCTTTTAGCCGCATCGGTTGTTATACCAGGAAAGCCGATCGCCCGCTCTAAAAAACAGTACCGGGATGATGCCTGCAGCTGCGGGCATCATCCCGGTATAACCCCGGGAAGCCGAGTACGCACATCTGCGTACGCTCAGCGGGAAGGGGACTAGAATTTAATTTATAAAAGACTTCCATACTGTGACAAAACATCCTTCTATACATTTATTCAGGGCTTTGTTTTTCAGAAAATACGTGCAGGAACTTAAAGAGGAACTGCAGTCTGCTCACATAATTTGTAATAAAATTTGTGATAAAAACATCTTTTCCAATCTGAAGCTTCATCCCAACCACTTTGCATATTATTTTATACATACTGTGAGTCTGTACTTGCCAAATATGCTGCAGAAATCTCCCTCCACTGAGTCTGGCTGCATCCATTTTAACTGTGGGCAGCTGAAGCTGCTGCCTGTTAACTTCCTAGATTTACACAGACACACACCGCCAGCTCTGAAGCTCTCATTGGCCCTCTTATGACTCATCCCCCTCCCTTCCTGGCAAACTCTCACATGATGTCATAAGCCTAGGCTTTTTACCAGACAAGAAACAGGAAGTGGGCTGTATAAGGTATTTACTGTCAGAAAAAAAATGTTTTACTATCCAAAGTTAAAAGAACAAGGGCAGAAGATTTAACCACTTGACGACCGCCTCACGCCGATGTACGTCGGCAAGGTGGCACGGACAGGCAAAATCACGTACATATACGTGATTTGCCTTCCGCGGGTGGGGGGTCCGATCGGACCCCCCCGGTGCCCGAGGCGGTCGTCTTTTGTCCCACGGCGATCGGAGGTGAGGGGGAGGCCATCCGTTCGTGGCCCCCCCCTCGCGATCGCCGCCGGCCAATCGAATCATTCCTTTGCTGCTGTATGCTAAACAGCAGCAAAGGAAATGATGTCATCTCTCCTCGGCTCGGTAATTTCCGTTCCGGCCCGAGGAGAGAAGACAGGTATGTGAGTGCACCAACACTACACAACACAGTAGAACATGCCAGGCACACAAAACACCCCGATCCCCCCCCCCGATCCCCCCCCAATCACCCCCCCCCCCCCGTCACAAACTGACACCAGCAGGTTTTTTTGTTTTTTTTGTTTTTTTTTTCTGATTACTGCATTGGTGTCAGTTTGTGACAGTTACAGTGTTGGGACAGTGAGTATTAGCCCCTTGTAGGTCTAGGATACCCCCCTAACCCCCCCTAATAAAGTTTTAACCCCTTGATCACCCCCTGTCACCAGTGTCGCTAAGCGATCATTTTTCTGATCGCTGTATTAGTGTCGCTGGTGACGCTAGTTAGGGACCTAAATATTTAGGTTCGCCGTCAGCGTTTTATAGCGTCAGGGACAACCATATACTACCGAATAAATGTTTTAACCCCTTGATGGCCCCCTAGTTAACCCTTTCACCACTGATCACCGTATAACCGTTACGGGTGACGCTGGTTAGTTTGTTTATTTTTTATAGTGTCAGGGCACCCGCCGTTTATTACCGAATAAAGGTTTAGCCCCCTAATCGCCCGGCGGTGATATGCGTCGCCCCAGGCAGCATCAGATTAGCGCCAGTACCGCTAACACCCACGCACGCAGCATACGCCTCCCTTAGTGGTATAGTATCTGAACGGATCAATATCTGATCCGATCAGATCTATACTAGCGTCCCCAGCAGTTTGGGTTCCCAAAAACGCAGTGTTAGCGGGATCAGCCCAGATACCTGCTAGCACCTGCGTTTTGCCCCTCCGCCCAGCCCACCCAAGTGCAGTATCGATCGATCACTGTCACTTACAAAACACTAAACACATAACTGCAGCGTTCGCAGAGTCAGGCCTGATCCCTGCGATCGCTAACAGTTTTTTTGGTAGTATTTTGGTGAACTGGCAAGCACCAGCCCCAGGCAGCGTCAGGTTAGCACCAGTAGCGCTAACACCCACGCACGCACCGTACAGCTCCCTTAGTGGTATAGTATCTGAACGGATCAATATCTGGTCCGATCAGATCTATACTAGCGTCCCCAGCAGTTTAGGGTTCCCAAAAACACAGTGTTAGCGGGATCAGCCCAGATACCTGCTAGCACCTGCGTTTTGCCCCTCCGCCCGGCCCAGCCCAGCCCACCCAAGTGCAGTATCGATCGATCACTGACACTTACAAAACACTAAATGCATAACTGCAGCGTTCGCAGAGTCAGGCCTGATCCCTGCGATCGCTAACAGTTTTTTTGGTAGTATTTTGGTGAAATGGCAAGCACCAGCCCCAAGCAGCGTCAGATTAGCGCCAGTAACGCTAACACCCACGCACGCAGCATACGCCTCCCTTAGTGGTATAGTATCTGAACGGATCAATATCTGATCCGATCAGATCTATACTAGCGTCCCCAGCAGTTTAGGGTTCCCAAAAACGCAGTGTTAGCGGGATCAGCCCAGATACCTGCTAGCACCTGCATTTTGCCCCTCCGCCCGGCCCAGCCCACCCAAGTGCAGTATCGATCGATCACTGTCACTTACAAAACACTTAACGCATAACTGCAGCGTTCGCAGAGTCAGGCCTGATCCCTGCGATCGCTAACAGTTTTTTTTGTAGCTTTTTATTGAACTGGCAAGCACCAGCGGCCTAGTACACCCCGGTCGTAGTCAAACCAGCACTGCAGTAACACTTGGTGACGTGGTGAGTCCCATAAGTGCAGTTCAAGCTGGTGAGGTGGCAAGCACAAGTAGTGTCCTGCTGCCACCAAGAAGACAAACACAGGCCCGTCGTGCCCATAATGCCCTTCCTGCTGCATTCGCCAATCCTAATTGGGAACCCACCGCTTCTGCAGCGCCCGTACTTCCCCCATTCACATCCCCAACCAAATGCAGACGCTGCATGAGAGGCATTTTCTTTATGTCCTCCCGAGTACCCCTACCCAACGAACCTCCCCAAAAAAGATGTTGTGTCTGCAGCAAGCGCGGATATAGGCGTGACACCCGCTATTATTGTCCCTCCTGTCCTGACAATCCTGGTCTTTGCATTGGTGAATGTTTTGAACGCTACCATTCATTAGTTGAGTATTAGCGTAGGGTACACAGCATTCCACAGACTAGGCACACTTTCACAGGGTCTCCCAAGATGCCATCGCATTTTGAGAGACCCAAACCTGGAACCGGTTACCGTTATAAAAGTTAGTTACAAAAAAAGTGTAAAAAAAAAATATATAAAATAAAAAAAAATAGTTGTCGTTTCATTGTTCTCTCTCTCTCTATTCTCTCTATTGTTCTGCTCTTTTTTACTGTATTCTATTCTGCAATGTTTTATTGTTAATATGTTTTATCATGTTTGCTTTTCAGGTATGCAATTTTTTTATACTTTACCGTTTACTGTGCTTTATTGTTGTTTTTTTGTCTTCAGGTACGCCATTCACGACTTTGAATGGTTATACCAGAATGATGCCTGCAGGTTTAGGTATCATCTTGGTATCATTCTTTTCAGCCAGCGGTTGGCTTTCATGTAAAAGCAATCCTAGCAGCTAATTAGCCTCTAGACTGCTTTTACAAGCCGTGGGAGGGAATGCCCCCCCCCACCGTCTTCTGTGTTTTTCTCTGGCTCTCCTGTCTCAACAGGGAACCTGAGAATGCAGCCGGTGATTCAGCCAGCTGACCATAGAGCTGATCAGAGACCAGAGTGGCTCCAAACATCTCTATGGCCTAAGAAACCGGAAGCTACGAGCATTTTATGACTTAGATTTCGCCGGATGTAAATAGCGCCATTGGGAAATTGGGGAAGCATTTTATCACACCGATCTTGGTGTCGTCAGATGCTTTGAGGGCAGAGGAGAGATCTAGGGTCTAATAGACCCCAATTTTTTCAAAAAAGAGTACCTGTCACTACCTATTGCTATCATAGGGGATATTTACATTCCCCGAGATAACAATAAAAATGATTAAAAAAAAAAAAAAATGAAAGGAACAGTTTAAAAATAAGATAAAAAAGCAAAAAAATAATAAAGAAAAAAAAAAAAAAGCACCCCTGTCGCCCCCTGCTCTCGCGCTAAGGAGAACGCAAGCGGCGGTATGTCATCAAATGTAAACAGCAATTGCACCATGCATGTGAGGTATCGCCGCGAAGGTCAGATTGTGGGCAGTAATTTTTGCAGTAGACCTCCTCTGTAAATCTAAAGTGGTAACCTGTAAAGGCTTTTAAAGGCTTTTAAAAATGTATTTATTTTGTTGCCACTGCACGTTTGTGCGCAATTTTAAAGCATGTCATGTTTGGTATCCATGTACTCGGCCTAAGATCATCTTTTTTATTTCATCAAACATTTGGGCAATATAGTGTGTTTTAGTGCATTCAAGTTTAAAAAAGTGTGTTTTTTTCCCCAAAAAATGCGTTTGAAAAATCGCTGCGCAAATACTGTGTGAAAAAAAAAAATGAAACACCCACCATTTTAATCTGTAGGGCATTTGCTTTAAAAAAATATATAATGTTTGGGGGTTCAAAGTAATTTTTTTGCAAAAAAAAATAACTTTTTCATGTAAACAATGAGTGTCAGAAAGGGCTTTGTCTTCAAGTGGTTAGAAGAGTGAGTGATGTGTGACATAAGCTTCTAAATGTTGTGCATAAAATGCCAGGACAGTTCAAAACCCCCCCAAATGACCCCATTTTGGAAAGTAGACACCCCAAGCTATTTGCTGAGAGGCATGTCGAGTCCATGGAATATTTTATATTGCGACACAAGTTGCAGGAAAGACAAATTTTTTTTTTTTTTTTTGCACAAAGTTGTCACTAAATGATATATTGCTCAAACATGCCATGGGAATATGTGAAATTACACCCCAAATACATTCTGCTGCTTCTCCTGAGTACAGGGATACCACATGTGTGAGACTTTTTGGGAGCCTAGCCGCGTACGGGACCCCAAAAACCAAGCACCGCCTTCAGGCTTTCTAAGGGCGTGAATTTTTGATTTCACTCTTCACTGCCTATCACAGTTTCGGAGGCCATGGAAAGCCCAGGTGGCACAAAACCCCCCCAAATGACCCCATTTTGGAAAGTAGACACCCCAAGCTATTTGCTGAGAGGTATAGTGAGTATTTTGCAGACCTCACTTTTTGTCACAAAGTTTTGAAAATTGAAAAAAGAAAAAAAAAATGTTTTTTCTTGTCTTTCTTCATTTTCAAAAACAAATGAGAGCTGCAAAATACTCACCATGCCTCTCAGCAAATAGCTTGGGGTGTCTACTTTCCAAAATGGGGTCATTTGGGGGGGTTTGTGCCACCTGGGCATTCCATGGCCTCCGAAACTGTGATAGGCAGTGAAGAGTGAAATCAAAAATTTTCACCCTTAGAAATCCTGAAGGCGGTGATTGGATTTCGGGGCCCCGTACGCGGCTAGGCTCCCAAAAAGTCCCACACATGTGGTATCCCCATACTCAGGAGAAGCAGCTAAATGTATTTTGGGGTGCAATTCCACATATGCCCATGGCCTGTGTGAGCAATATATCATTTAGTGACAACTTTGTGCAAAAAAAAAAAAAAAAAGTGTCACTTTCCCACAACTTGTGTCAAAATATAAAATATTCCATGGACTCAATATGCCTCTCAGAAAATAGCTTGGGGTGTCTACTTTCCAAAATGGGGTCATTTGGGGGGGTTTTGTGCCACCTGGGCATTCCATGGCCTCCGAAACTGTGATAGGCAGTGAAGAGTGAAATAAAAAATTTACACCCTTAGAAATCCTGAAGGCGGTGCTTGGTTTTCGGGGCCCCGTACGCGGCTAAGCTCCCAAAAAGTCCCACACATGTAGTATCCCTATACTCAGGAGAAGCAGCTGAATGTATTTTGGGGTGCAATTCCACATAGGCCCATGGCCTGTGTGAGCAATATATCATTTAGTGACAACTTTTTGTAAATATTTTTTTTTTTTTTGTCATTATTCAATCACTTGGGACAAAAAAAATAAATATTCAATGGGTTCAACATGCCTCTCAGCAATTTCCTTGGGGTGTCTACTTTCCAAAATGGGGTCATTTGGGGGGGGTTTGTACTGCCCTGCCATTTTAGCACCTCAAGAAATGACATAGGCAGTCATAAACTAAAAGCTGTGTAAATTACAGAAAATGTACCCTAGTTTGTAGACGCTATAACTTTTGCGCAAACCAATAAATATACGCTTATTGACATTTTTTTTACCAAAGACATGTGGCCGAATACATTTTGGCCTAAATGTATGACTAAAATTTAGTTTATTGGATTTTTTTTATAACAAAAAGTAGAAAATATCATTTTTTTTCAAAATTTTCGGTCTTTTTCCGTTTATAGCGCAAAAAATAAAAACTGCAGAGGTGATCAAATACCATCAAAAGAAAGCTCTATTTGTGGGAAGAAAAGGACGCAAATTTCGTTTGGGTACAGCATTGCATGACCGCGCAATTAGCAGTTAAAGCGACGCAGTGCCAAATTGGAAAAAGACCTCTGGTCCTTAGGCAGCATAATGGTCCGGGGCTCAAGTGGTTAATAGATGGAAAGTTGAAAAAATGACTGAAGTTCCGCTTTAACCACAACTCCCCTCCCCCATACACACATCTTCCAAACCTCATCAAAAAGTGGGTGTGGTCTAATTTCACTAACCATGGAAGGGTTTTAAAGGGGTATTAAATACCAGGAGTGCATTACATACAGAGTGATTACACACAGAGTGCAGGGGTGCGTTACTGTCAGGGCTTGGACTTGAACCTGGGACCTCTGCTTTGTCTGGCAATGACTCTTCTCGCTGAGCTACCTGAGATGCTGGACAGCACCTTGTCTAATCCATTGGACAACCCTGCCTTGTGCCTTGACTTCTGATGGACCTTGAACTCTTTGCTCCTCCTATGAACTTCCTGATTTAAGCCATATCTGTTTGCCAGATTATTATGCTCTCTCCAGCCAACATATTGTTTTTGTCTTTCTTACCGCCGTCCATATCTTTCCCGTATCTTTCCAAGTAAAACAGACATAACCACAGTCCTTACATTCTTAGCTCCACAGGCAGACTTGTCTGAAAAGCCTGTGTTTTTTTTATTTATTGTACTTTGCATAGTCAAAACAATAGAGCTCGGTAGCTTCACATTCAGCCAATCAAGCACAGGCAAACAAGAGGAGTTATACAAATCTCAACCAATGAACAATGACTAGGGGATTGTATGGGCGTGTCTGTGCAGGGGCAGTGTGTATGATTTCCTGCCCCCTGTCCTTGTAAGCCATCCTCTTCAGCTAGACAAAGAAATCATGAACGCTGTCTCCGACCAAAACGCACTCAAAGACTCCCGTTTTTACCATTGGCGTGAATCCTTATTCTGCATTGTTCAGATGTTCACAGATCAACGCATACCCAGATTATTCTACCATTCCTGTAAATGGGAGATTATCTGCAGGGACACGCAATAGCCCCCCATGTGCTGATCAGACACACACAGAGACAGGAGCGTACATCCCCCCATAACAGATAATGTCTTCGCAGTGTGAACACTCCCCCCCAGACAATCCTTTGTGCATTGCACAGGGGCCCTTCGCTGGCGGACATATCCTCATTCTACAAACACTTCTCTACATCTTACAGTAAGCTTTCCACTACCAAATGGGCCTTAAACTGGCATCAGTCTGCCCCAACTCGCTCTTTAGACCGGGCTGCAGCAGAACTAACACTGGGAGACACTGTGACAATACATTATGAATACAACTTAATAACATTTCCACAACAGTCCCTCCTCTTTTGTCCCCATGTGTCCCTTGATGAATCTTGATCTTCTTCTTACACCTGGAAATGAATCAGTCTTTGCAGTCCATATGAGTCCATAAAAAGGAAAACATGGCTTGGCTTGTAGACTCTGTTCTTCAGGAGGGATGACTTAAAGGAGGACATGAAGGCCGGTCGGTCTGGGATCCTCTGTGTCTTGTACGTGGGTTGGGATTTGGGGCGTCTCATCTTAGCACAGAAGATGTGGTCATCTGCTTGAGCTCTGTTCACTCGTCCAATCAGGCAACAGTAGCACCTCATCACAGCATATAGAAGGAAAAGAAAAAAAACAACATGAGTATATATACCCCTACTTCCTTCAACCATGATCCGATGAAAAATTAAAAAAATCCCCAAAGATTGTCAGACCCTTAAAAGGATTCCAACCTTCACTAGATATAGCTCTGGCTTTGCTTTGCAGGGATCTAACCTTAGCCATATGGGCCTGAACTTTGTCACTAGTATTTTTGATCCAGGTACAACAATCTTTACCTATGAATTCACAGAAACCCCCCTTGGATGCCAACAGATAATCATGGGCCATCTTTTAATAGAAGGGTCTTGATCTGCCGTTGTTCCTGTGGGATCTTCCTTGCAGCTTCAACACTTTCATTGAACATACCATCCACAATGGATGAGAAATCGTTCAATCGTTTCACAACTTCAATCCCCCCCTCTGTCCAAGCAGGAAACCATACCCAGACCTGGTCGGGGTTGGTGAACAATTCCATTCTAGCTCTTCCTGCCATTCTTACCTTCTCTCGCGCCATCAGATCCTCACGATCGCCCGCGACATAAGATGCTGGGACGAGTTTCACCAGGACACATGAGCCTCTTGCATTAGGAGGAATTACCTTATAAGCTGTAGAACCACATAAGTACCAAACTAAAGTTGAAGCACACTTGTGAGCTACCTAGTTGTCCCGATACCCAAACTGGCAAGAACCAGAGCTGTTGTTAAAACTATAACTAATTTTACCCTGTAGGGATGTATAATTAAGTTCTAGTGACAAGAGTCTGTTTGGAGTTTTTACTCGTTTTTCAAAATTCCTCATACCAATATGAACATCATATATGGCATGTACCGCTGTCATCGTTGGGGTACTAAAGCTCAGTGGAGATTTAGAGTAGACCCAGCAATTGGTCCTGTTCACTTTCTTAGCTAGTTGGAAAACACACTAAGCTAAAAAAAATATAAATAAACAAAGATACTCCTCATTCTTTGGTGTGGTTGAGCAGCTTCTTGCAGTGGCTGGCGTGGATCCAGTTGTCTCGTCCCTCAAGCTTTTACCAATGACCCAGTCACCTGGTTGGAAAGAATGTAAACCAGGTATTGTGTCAGGGTCCAGGAGGGACTCATGAACCTTGTGGACCTTTTGAAGTTCATGTTACAGAGACTGCACCTACCCCATCAGCTGAGAATGTAAGCAACAGCTGCTGAGGAAAGTACAACTCTGTTTTTGGTTGATCTCCAAACAAACCCCATATGGTGATAACCCAGACATGCGGGAACTCAATGACTGTGGTCACTGCATAACCGGTGCATGGCTTACCATCTGGGGTGTAATACCTGGAACCATTGACAAAAAGGTTCTTAGCATTTGGGATGAGAGCCTCGTTCACCAGTACAAAATATTTGACAGCACACACATACAAGAATGACATTTCCTGCAAGGCTAGTTAAAAACACCTGAACATATTCAAAAAATATGGGGGTTTGGTCACACTATATGGTCATATAGTGCTAAGCCCACTTAATGCGACAAAGTACCCTGAATTAGACCCACTAATTCGGGGGACCCACTGAGTGCTGGAGTGACCGTTCACTCCAGCAGACAGCATAGAACCTGTGCTCTGTGCTGGATGCTGGAGTGAACGGTCACAAGTTCAATAGTTGTGGTGACTGTGCTCTCTACAACAAATAACATTCTTTGCACACTCAAGTGGTTCTTACTCACCATTGGCAGGGTCTTTTTCCTCTTTTTGGTCCCAGTGGGTCCCCTGGCCTCCCCTCTTGGTCTGGTTTATGTGTGGGGGAACTGGGTCAGCTTTTCAGGCTAGGCACCCCTCTTTTTGAGGCACGCCACTTGTGTTGGATCTCCGGCTCAAGCAAACTGGGAACATCTTTTTGCATTCATATGTTTTTAATCTGCATGGTCTGAAAGGGTTGTCATCTCAATATATATAACACTTAGTATTCTCGCTTAATTATACCCTTGAGAAAGGAGATACACATATGTGCTCCGAAACGCGTCGGATGCAAGAATTACTGGCTTACTGCTTGTACTATGTTGTGATGACAGCACTGTAAATTTGTTTTCAATCTTAGTTTATTTTCAAAAGTAAGAACACAAAGAATATAACAGAAAAATACCATTCTTTACAGTTTGGCAACACATATAGTATACATAGAATAGTGAGGTGTACTTTACCCATGTATAAACAGGAGTGATCATTTTAACATACAGCTTTCGGTGAACTACTGGTATATCATATTGTATATTGAAATCTTTATTCTAAGAGAGGAATAATATACGGGTGGGGGCCAACATATAATGAACCTTGTAGTTTCGCGGGTTGGTGTTATCTGAGGGTTCCCTCTCAACGAATTAGACTGCTGTAGAAGTCTTTTATTCACCTATTATAGATAATCAAGTCATTTAGCTAGTCCAAAGATATGATCTTTAACTATATATGTGAGTGGTCGGTTCAGTACTTAACAAAGAGGAGACAGAAAAAGTCAGAAATAAGAACGTGAGTAGAAGTGTGGGATGGTACCTGAGGCACCAGGCACTCCAGCATGGCTAATCGGCGGGTAAGGGTGGGGTATCTCTGACCCAAAGGGAAAACTCATCAGAATAGCGAAACATGGACCATGAGGTCCAGGTGGCGGTAAACTGCTCCTCCTTTCCCACTTCCTCCGCCAACAGGCGCTCCAGATCTCTTATCTGGTCCACTTCAACCACCCATTCTCCCAAGGAAGGCACATCTGTCGTTTTCCAATGTCGGGGGATCACTGTCCTAACTGCTGCCAGAAAGTGGCGCAGTACATCTTTTTTAATCGACTTGAGGGGGCCTGGGAGTATAGATAATAGGGCTATCTCTGGTGTGGGTTTGATTGATGTCGCCATCAGCCTGCTGTAAAGATCAAAGACCTTTTGCCATAGTTTCCAGATTGGAGGGCAAGCCCACCAGATGTGAAGCATTGTCCCGCTAGAGGACAGGCATCTCCAACACACGTCTGTCAAAGAGGGGTTAAACTTTTTAATATCTACTGGGCATCTGTACCACCTCGTTAATAATTTAAACCCTTTTTCTTGGTTCTTGGTTGCCAGGGAAATCCTATGCGTTAGGATAAAGCTTTTTTGCCAATCAGTGGGGGAGATGGAGTGTTGCAGCTCCGCTTCCCATTTCTGTGTATATGTTGGAAGGTCAGGGGCATATTCGTTCAGTAGTAGGGAATACAACAGTGATACTACATGTATTGGTGGGTCTGGTTGTAAAAGCAGTTCGTCAAAGTCTGATGGGTCGGCCAGTATCTCTGAGATGGATGAGAAAGTGCGTATGTATGACGTTATTTGACCCCTTTGTAACCACATTGTTGAGGTCCCTAATTCCGTCCGAGAGGGTATGTCCGTTCTCAAGGATGGGTCAGCGCGTAAGACCTGTGCTAAACGTCTATGGCTATCCCTACTCCAGGGTCCAAATCTTAACTTGTTCGCTGCTGGGGGGAAAGCCGGAGTCCCGAAGAGAGGGGTCATTGGGCCCTGGATTTTAGACAATTTACTCGCTGAGATCATGCGGTCCCAAATCTGGAGAGTTTGGCGAGTAAGAGCAGTGGAGAATAAGCCGTCCCCACGCCCAGCCATAGGGGTCCATGGCAGGGCGCAAAGATCAGCCTCATTAAGATATTTCTCTAGTTGAACCCAAAGTTTGGAGGAAGAGTGGTGGAACCAATCCACTATACGCACGAGTACCGCTGCCTTATGGTATATAGAGGCATCTGGGACCCCCGCACCCCCCCTGACTTTCGGGAGAATCATTGTGTCATGTTTTATCCTGGGGCGACGTCCCTGCCATATAAATTTAGAGAAGATCTGACGGAGCCTTTTGAAGAACGAGGTGGGGATATAGATAGGAATGGTCTGGAAAAGGTATAAGAATCGAGGGAGAACATCCATCTTCAAGACATTCACCCTACCCAGCCAGGAGAGCTGTTTAGAGGCATATGTGGTCAGATCCGCTTGAGTTCTGGTAAGTAAAGGGGTGAAGTTGCTGGAGAATAGTTGGGATGAGACTGTTGGAATATGGATTCCTAGATAGCGGATAGATGTGGAGCTTGTCTTAAAAGGGAAGGAAGTCGTAAGCTGTTGTAGAACCGCTGTTGGGAGTGAAATGTTGAGGATTTCTGACTTATTTAGATTAACTTTAAAATTACTAACCTCTCCATACCTCTGAAACTCCTGCATAATGGAGGGTAGAGAAATTTGTGGTTGGGTTACAAATATGAGTAGATCATCAGCAAATAGGGCAATTTTAGTGTGTAGTGGGCCTACTCTAACGCCATGTATGGCCGGATTGTTTCTAAGGGCAATGGCTAGGTGTTCCATGACAATTACATAAAGAATGGGGGACAAGGGGCACCCCTGCCGCGTTCCGTTGTGTATAGTAAACTTAGGGGATAGGGAGCCGTTTAGTCTAATCCTAGCGGAAGGAGATGTGTAGAGGGACATTATTCTGGAGATCATGTTTTGGCCTAGACCTAGTTGTTGTAATGATAAGCGGAGAAATTGCCAGTCGACACGGTCGAAGGCTTTTTCCGCATCGACTGTGAGAAGGCACAATGGGATATTGTGGGCCCGAGCATAATCAGCAATGAGGAGTGTTTTTAGGGTGTTGTCACGCGCCTCCCTTCCACTCACAAAGCCAACCTGATCTAGGTGTATTAAACGGGGTAACAATGGTTGCAACCTATTAGCTAAAATTTTTGCGTACACCTTTAGATCTACTCCTATTAGCGAAATAGGTCGGTAATTAGCGCAAACATTCAGGTCTTTGTCTGGTTTGGGGATGAGGGTAATATGTGCCTCTAAGGTTTGTGGTGGGAACACTGATCGTTCAGAGATGGAGTTAAATACTTTTGTCAAGAAGGGAGTAAGAAGGGTAGCAAATTGTTTATAGAATTTCGGAGTAAAGCCATCAGGACCCGGGCTTTTACCAGATGGGGTAGAAGTAATGGCGCGGGCAACCTCGTCTTCCGAAATCGGGGCCTCAAGGTCCTCTATCGTCTCGCCATCTAGAGTGGGTAATGCAGTTTGCTCGATGTATAAGGCTTGTGTTTCCGCTGTAGTGAGGGGAGGATCAGTGGAGCTCGCTGCAGGTATATTATATAGGGATTGATAAAAGTCCCGGAACACCTGTCCCATCTCGGAAGGTGATGAGACAGTTTTCCCAGAGCTGTCCCGTATATGAGGTATAAAGGAGTTAGGTTGTTTGGTGTGGAGGGTACGAGCCAGGGATCTACCACATTTATCTCTAAATTTATATTGATGAAAAGCTAGTTTGTTCGCAAACGTGCGGGCTGATGCCTCATATAACTCTCTAAGCTGGGTGCGAGCAGAAGAAACCTCCGTAAGCAGTTCAACCGTCGGGGAGCGTTTATGAGTAGTTTCTAGTGTCCTTAGCTTATGTACTGCCGTAACTATCGCAGTTGAACGTTCTTTTTTCATGCGAGCACCCATCTGAATAAACCTACCCCGTAATACCGCCTTCAATGCTTCCCATTTCATGGGTGGTGAGGTGTCATCAGATGTGTGATCTGTGAAAAAGTTTGATATCGTCTCTGCTATCTGTGTTTCAAACCCTGGTTCAGTCAAGAGAGAGTCATTTAACCTCCATGTCCATTCTTTTATTGGTGTAGAGGGGATTGTAAGCGTCAGGAATATGGGTGAGTGGTCGGACCAAACCATAGGGTCTATTTCACAATTGGGGGACCAATCTAAGCAGCCGTGCTCGACTAAAAAATAATCTATACGACTGTATGATTGGTGGATGTTGGAGAAGTGTGTGTAGTTTCATGAGTCCGGGTACAGTATTCGCCATACGTCTATGAGATGCATATTGTAGATGGTACGTTTTAGGGCCCGTATTTTTGGAAAGGATATAGACGGACGGGATGTCGATGAATCCAAAAGTGGATCCAGGGGAGTATTGAAGTCCCCTCCGAGTATGAGCTTGCCCTCCGTGAAACCCGCCAAAATCTTTAGGTATTGCAAGGCTGATGGGACTTGGTGTGTGTTAGGCAAGTATACGTTGGCAATTGTAAATTTAGTCCCCCATAATAAAATTTTTACAAAGACATACCTGCCTTGGGGGTCCGTCACCTGATCAAGCAGCTCAATAGGGAGTGTTTTATGAAACGCAATAGATACTCCTTTAGATTTTTGTGTCGGGTTGGTACTGTGTATCCATCTATTGAAATATCTATTGGAGCAGGAAGGAGTGGAGTCAGAATGGAAGTGGGTCTCCTGCAGCAAGAGTATGCTGACCTGTCTTTTGTGCATCTGATATAGAATTTGCCCACGTTTCGACGCTATGTTAAGTCCGTTTACATTATACGAACAAAGTTTCAGGTGTGGGCGCAAAGTCACCGTGTGAGCCATGCTGGAGTGCCAAAAGCTGTAAAAGGGAGAAAGTATTAAGATATGGAGGAAAGGTATAGGGAGCAGGAAAGAAAAAGAAAGAAGAGATGAAGAAAAAGATAAACAGACAAAGGAGGGGAAGAGAGGGAGGGGAGGAAGAAAAATGAAAGGAGCGTGAGGATAATGGAAGAAATACGATATAAATGAAAAGACACCTAAAAAGATGTGTCTGGAAAACTAATGTGTCCGCGAACGCAGAACACTGCGTGAAAATTCACGTTTTAGGCACAAACCGTGCCTGTCCTATTGTGGGGGAAAAGTCGAGATGAATGGGTCTGAGCCGTGTTCCCGACAGCATATCAGGCATGCAAGTAGTATGTGTGGCACACTTGATATTTAAAACGAGTGTGGGGCATAAGGCAGCTTAACCACAACAAATGATAACAATCAACCAAGTGTGTGCATTGGATTTAAATAAGTAACCCTGAGGTATATATAAAACTATTGCATTGTCTCATGTATATAAAGAAAGTTATTGCGCCAAGACAATTGGGTGGGTATATGGAGGGCAGGGAGAGTGGGGGATCCCTCCATGGGGGCAATCCTCTGCTCCATGTGTAACGTCCTTTAAACCCTATATTCTCTGTAGCAGAGACCGAGTAAAACCGGGTACCAAACCCCCCTCCGAGGAAGGTATCCCCCCACTCCCGCTACACCTCCCCCACTGCATATATCATCATGGGAAGGTGAGAGGAATCAATCTGAGACAATGCAAAACATCTTTAGAAAAAACGTCAGATAAAAAGGAAAAAAGAAAAACACAAAAACATAGCATTGGTAGACATTCGCATTACCTGACGCTCTTCATAATGAGAGGCATAAGATTGACTCCAATCTATGTTCTCACCCGAACCCCAGCCAAATTATAAATTGGCAAAGAGCAGGGAAAGAACCAGTGGAGACAAAACAAGCCATCAGTCTCTAATTAACTGTTGAGTTAATCTTCTGGGGAAGTAGGTCTTCTTATCCCTGGGCCAGAGGAAACTGATCTGGACCTAGGACGTCTGCGGCGCTGTGGAAGTGGACCAAGTCCCACCTGGCCTGATCTATCCTCTGGAGGGTCTAACCAGTTCAAAACTTCCACTGGATCTTGTTCGATAAAGAGGAAAAAGTCGGGCAGTTGGTCTGGATCAGAGAGCGTAAACCTGTTGCCGCCCCGTGTCACCTTGATGCTGAAGGGGTGACCCCATGTATAGGTAGCTCCAGCTTGCCGTATAAGGTCAAGTAGAGGGCGCACCACTCTACGCATATACAGCGTATTGCGAGATAAGTCAGGGTATAGGTGAATAGGGGCACCAAAGAAGTCAACAGGACCCAAGTTCCATGCCTTTCGCATGATCTCTTCTTTTAAAGTGTAATAGTGGACCCGACATAGAACATCGCGGGGGCGACCATCTCGGGCCCCCCCTGGTCCTCCTACTCTGTGAACACGATCCAGTTCAATTGGTGATGTTGCCTCTCTTCCCAGTGCTTTATTGAGGATAGTTATGACAGTGGGTTTCAATTCTGCTCCAGATGTTGCCTCCGGTATGCCTTGCAGTCTAATGTTATTTCTGCGACTGCGATTTTCGCTGTCTTCTATGCGGAGTTGCTGGTGACGTATGCGCCTAAGATGTGTCGCGGATGAGGATTCAAGGGCTGTTATACGTGCCTCGTGGTCATCCTGAGCCGTGGTTAAGACCGATACTGCTTCCTCGTTAGCTGTGACTTGTTGCCTCAGGGCGTTCAGCTCCACGTGGAGGGAATCTTCCATTTTGCTTGCCCAGGATTCGAAATCCATTCTGAAGGCAGAGAGGAGGGCAGCAGCTTCCGATCTAATGGGTTCTCCTGATAGGGGATGCGTAGCAGACTGGGATTCCCCGGTGCCTGTGTCGGACGATGAGACTGACCTTGTGGAGGAGGCTGAGGGCTCTCCCGTAGAATTCTGAAGTCTCTCATTATTGTCCTCTGCCGTGTGAGCTGCTGCTGAGGCGGGAGGCTTGGTCTTCCCCGGGTTGCGGCCGGGTGCCATCTTGTCTTTGGGAGTTCGGGGATCAATCGGCGTAGTTCTAAGTAGATACCTCTGTATGGTGCCTTGTTGGGGGTCGGTAAGCTCCGTGGAGTGTGAGCTAGCTGCCGCCATGTATTATGTGGGTGTGCTATGCTATGTAAATAGCCTGTAGCTGTCGGGATAGCACGGGACTCAGGGGTGCGGGTCTTCAGCCATCCATAGTTAGTCTCTCTCCATCAAAACCTATCTTCCACGGAGATGAGGGGGACTGGGGAGGGTGACCAGGCCTGCGGGAGCAGCGGTGTCACCCTATTAACATGGGCGCAAGGCTGGGACACCGTATGGGTTCAAGGGGGAGAGCACCGTCCAGCCAGGGCACAGTTTCTGATAGTGCGGGCCCGTCTTGTAAGCTAGGCCGCAAGATGGTAAGATGGCGGCCGTCACTGGAAGTCTCTAGTGTTACCGGGGTCAGCGATGGGTCTGAGCTGGCTATAAACTTGTCAGATATGCCCAGGGGGGGCCACTTTAAGTGAGGGTGAATTATATGACCCCCTTACCTCCGGTCGTGGCGCCAAGATGCGGTGATGCTGGGGGCCTCACAGGCCTCGGGCCTGCCGCAAGCATCCAGTGCCTGCTTTCTCTGCCTTGTCTGGTGTCCCCTCCGCTCCGGATACAGCCCTCCCGGCCCCAGGGCCCCCGATCGCCCTCCGCGGCACCCGAGACCGGGGATTCTGTGTGTCTCGTAGGCCGCAAGATGGCGGCCGGCGTCTGTGGAGTGAGGCCGGCCGCGGCCCGAAAACAAGCAATCCGTCAGCCAATCTACTTAAATATTCTCAGGGAAGGACTCCTCCAGTGCCCAGTGGCTACCAGGTAGGCTTTGGGGCAGCTTTTGATGTCTGTGGAGGCCGGATGGCTGTAGATTGTAGAAGGCCGGCCGCGGCCTGAAAACAAAGTAGTCCGCCGGCTAATCTGCTCCAATGTCCTCAGTAAAAGGCTCTCCTAGTGCCCAGTGGTTATTAGATAGGCTTTGGGGCAGTTTTTGATGTTTGTAGATGCCGGATGGCTGTAGATTGTAGAAGGCCGGCCGCGGCCTGAAAACAAAGTAGTCCGCCGGCTAATCTGCTCCAATGTCCTCAGTAAAAGGCTCTCCTAGTGCCCAGTGGTTATTAGATAGGCTTTGGGGCAGTTTTTGATGTTTGTGGATGCCGGATGGCAGTGGATTGCAGAGGGCTAGACAGAGCTCCTCTGCAGTGCGTCCATTCACCTCGCCATTCGGACACGCCCCCAGCACTGTAAATTTGTTTCATTGTATCTTTGTTATGTGTTTTTTATATTTTGTACTTATTATACAGAATAAACACTTTTCAAACTAGATTAATTTTTCTCAAACAATTTCTGTGCCTTAAAAGTCCACCACAAGATGATTTAGTTTAATTTCTTTTTTGAGATATTTCATAGTTTCCAAAACAAAAACAAAAAAACAACCAGACGGAATGCTGCCTTCACTCTTTTAGCAATAGAAAAAAATACAGTGGGTAAAACATGAGAGAAGCTCGAAAACCTTGCATGGGCCAGCCACACAAAGTTGAAAAACAGGCAGGAGAATTTTAACCACACAAACGTGTACTACATATCCAACCCACTCATCATTACAGATTTCTGAAGCCACAGCCGAGTTACTTCCAAGGTATTTTTATTCTGGGGTCTCATACCTCTAGGCATCAAAAGTACCTTCCAAAGGAATACACCTTACTGTACCCTCTGACCATATATGCCAATCTTTAAGGGGTTTCAAGTCCGGAGCCCCAAACCCAATCCTCATGTACTGTGCAGCTGTCTGACTGGTGTGGAGCCTAATTTTTTTCCTCCAACGAATGGACGGCACATTACCCATGACGATTCGAATTGCTTATGACGTGTCCCTGCGTCCAGGGCACCCTTGCACTAGCTTTTGGAGCAGTACTGCCTAGTGCCCATTTTTACAGTACTGGCACCCGGCATTTCCAATTATTATACACAGCCTCCTGGTATGTTAGAATCTACTCCTCACATTTACATGTTCTACAATAGATTATTGGCAGCTTTATAAATGTGTTCGTCAGACAACTACAAAGCACAATGGAATCCTCTGCTATTCAAAACAATATTATGGCTTCTATCTGTACCTAGATGTTACAACAATAATGGGGATGCCTCCTCTACAAAACAACTGGAATTAAATTTAAAAACCAAAGTGATTTCCATCGTCCTTCCAAACACAAGTCCCTTTGTGTCCCCATGTTTGTTTCCAAAGACCCCAAGCCCCTCCCACCAACTTCCTGTTGCATACATTACATTCTGCAAAGAACTTCCTGTTCTCTGCTCAGCTCTAGAAAAATCTATCCAACTGGTTTATTTACATATCAGTGAACAAGAAGAGGGAGGGGGCAGGGAAGGCTCGTTTCCCCAGAAAGCCTCTCCCTTACATCAGGGTCCCCAGAGAGCCTCTCCCTTACATCAGGGTCCCCAGAGAGCCCATCCTTACATCAGGGTCCCCAGAGAGCCTCCCCTTGCATCAGGATCCCCAGAGAGTGCCTCCTTACTTTAGGGTCCCCAGAGAGCCTGCCCCTTACATCAAGATCCCCAGAAAGCCTCCCCTTTACACCAGGGTCCCCAGAGAGCCTCCTCCTTCCACATAGTCCCCAGAGAGCCTCCCCCTTACATCAGGGTCTCCAGAGAGCCCCTCCTTAACCTGCACTCTTACCCTCTACATAGTAACTTTGTCTCAGGAGCAGCTGCTTGTTTTCTGCCTTTGCCAACAGTACATCCTTATATTCTTGTTGTACCATTTCCCAGTTAAGGAATGCCTCCGGATTAGGTCTTGCCAGATTTTGCCTTTCTTCCTCTACAACCTTATTCATAATACATTTTTCCCGTTCACTGTTTTGCCTTTTTTTTCTTGCTACCCGTTGTATTAAGGACCCGCTGAGAAATACCTTGAGGGTATCCCAGACCACCCCCAAGGGTGCTGTGTCATTGTTTATATTCCAGAATTATACAATGGACGATATCATGCCCTCTTTATCCCCTATTATCTCTAACCAGTATGGCATACTCCTCCCCCTGGCATATCAACACTACCAGTGGGAAGTGGTCTGAGAGACCCTTAGGCATATAGTTTATACTCCTAACAAGATGCAATAATTCCACACTACCCAGAGCCAGGTTAATTCTGGAAAGCGTAGCATGAGTTTTTGAATAACAGGAATACTGTCGTTCCGTTGGGTTTCTCATCCTCCACATATCCAGCAATCCTATATCTCCCACTATTTGCGAGAGATGTTTCAATGCCTTTTCCTATATGCATTCCTGGGAGACATCTATCTGCACTCTCATCCAGTACCATATTAAAATCACCTATTACCAGTATTGGGACATCAGGCTTATTGGAGATAAATTTCATCAACTGATATAAAATCTCAGCCTTAAATGGAGGCGGAATATATCCATTAGCCAAGATACATCCTATACCTTCAAAAGTGCGATGTAGAAAAGATATACCGGCCTTTTTCATCTATACTAGTCTGTCTGCAGGAGAACCCCGCCCTCAAACCATTTAGAGTACTTACTCCTCTGAAGTATGACATATACACAGACTGGTATTGGGTTTGAAAGTTTCTCCAATTTAACCACTTCCATACCAGGCACTTTCCCCCCTTCCTGCCCAGGACAATTTTTAGCTTTCAGCGCTGTCGCACTTTGAATGACAATTGCGCAGTCATGAAACACTGTACCCAAACTAAATTTTTATAATTTTCTTCCCACAAATAGAGCTTTCTTTGGTGGTATTTTATCACCTCTGTGGTTTTAAATTTTTGCGCTATAAATGAAAAAAAAAACAATTAAAAAGAAAAACTGATAGGCACTGATAGGCGGCACTGACGGCACTGATAGGCAGCACTGATGCCCACTGATAGGCGGCACTGATGGGCACTGATAGGTGGCACTGGATAGGCAGCACTGATGCCCACTGATAGGCGGCACTGATAGGCAGCACTGATGAGGAGCTGACAGGCATTACTGAGTGGCACTGATTGGCACTTTGATGGGGTACTGACAGGCATTACTGATGGGGCACTGATTGGCACTTTTCCTCTGCAATTCTGGGGAGTAATCCAAAAAGAATTAAACTTTGATTCCATTATAGAGTATGTTTCTCCTTTCTCTTGCCTTCTGAAGTATAATATCTTTGTCCTTAAACCCCATGTACACGGGACGCTGCTAAACACATGTTCAGAGGCAGTTGGACGCTTTTTTCAATTGCCCCTGAACTCAATTAATGTTATCCTATGTGACCAGGTACACATTGTCATTTATTGCCGTTTTTAGGCAGTTGCGTTTAACAGCGTTTCTTTGAAAGCAAAAAATGGGTTCAGACGCCAAAGATTTTCACGTTTCAGACGCCAAACGTGGCTAAACGCGGGTACCGGCATTTAGCCGCGTTTTCATTTATAAGCGTTTTTAAAGGTGCCCTATTTTTTTTACATTAGAAATTTCAAAAATGATGGCAAATGATGAAAAACCATTAAAAAAATATTTTTAAAAATTGTAATTGCTTGCAATGAATCATAGACCATTTATATACCCTAATGAGCCCTTGATCCAATCCAATACACCACTAGCATTGCTGTTACCTGAAGTATAATTGGAATTTGACCCATATGTTGTTAGATTTGAACAAGCAACTTGTGGCAGGTGACGTGGCAAGTGGACAATCCACAACTTGTGGCAGGTGACGTGGCAAATGACAATCCACAGCTTGTGGCAGGTGACGTAGCAAGTGGACAATCCACAACTTGTGGCAGGTGACGTGGCAAATGACAATCCGCAACTTGTGGCAGGTGACTTGGCAAATGGCAATCCGCAACTTGTGGCAGGTGACGTATCAAGTGGACAATCCACAACTTGTGGCACGTGATGTGGCAAATGACAATCCACAACTTGTGACAGGTGACATGGCAAGTGGACAATCCGCAACTTGTGGCAGGTGACGTGGGAAGTAGACAATCCACAACTTGTGGCAGGTGACGTGGCAAATGACAATCCAAAATTTGTGGCAGGTGACATGGCAAGTGACGTTGCAAGTGGACAATCCACAACTTGTGGCAGGTGACGTGGCAAGTGGACAATCCACAACTTGTGGCAGGTGACATGGCAAATTACAATCTGCAACTTGTGGCAGGTGACGTGGCAAGTGACATGGCAAGTGGACAATCCACAACTTGTGGCAGGTGACATGGCAAGTGGACAATCCACAACTTGTGGCAGGTGACATGGCAAGTGGACAATCCATAACTTGTGGCAGGTGATGTGGCAAATGACAATCCGCAACTTGTGGCAGGTGACGTGGCAAGTGGACAATCTACAACTTGTGGCAGATGATGTGCCAAGTGGACAATCCACAACTTGTGGCAGGTGAAGTGGCAAGTGGACAATCCACAACTTGTGGCAGGTGACGTGACAAGTGGACAATGCACAACTTGTGGCAGGTGACGTGGCAAGTGGACAGTCCACAACTTGTGGCAGGTGACGTGGTAAGTGGACAATCCACAACTTGTGGCAGGTGACTCTGGATCTCTCACGCAATTTTCTACGTCGTTCAGACAGAAATAGAGGCGAATACAAGTAGACAACTGCTCTCTTTGCTGCTGCTACTCACTCTGGTCAAAATGGCTGAAATAGTTAACTAACAATGTTTTTTGAGCTTGGGGAGGGTCTTAAATGAGGTAATCTTAATAAACGCTTCTAGACGCAAACACGGTTATACGCGGCATGCAAGCACGGCTAAACTGGCATTTTAAATGCCGGTTTCAAGGTGTCAAACAAATTCGATCAGAGGACTTTGCCTCAGCGTCCTGTGTACATGGGGTCTTAAAATAAAACATTCTTACCAAATATTGCCTGGGCTGCCCCCTTGTGGTGGCACTTTGTATGGCACTCTCTGTGCTCTCTCTATTGCAAAGGGGGAGAAGGATTCCTTCCCAAAAATTTCCACAAGCCACTTTTCCATGAAGCCTGCAGGGTTTGGACCCTCACAGCGTTCGGGGAGCCCTAATATTCTTACGTTGTTTCTGCACATTCTTTTCTCCATATCTTTCATTTTAAAGGTATAAACATTCATTTTTTCACTCATTATTTTCAATTCCTTCTGTAATGGGTTCAGATCGTCCTCTACTGAGCTCACCCTCCTTTAGTACTTCCTTCAGAGAGGGTTCTTCCCCTCCTACCGCACCCTTTTCCTTGGATAATACTGAGTTCTCTGTTGCCCTTACTTCTTTTGTGCCTATATCAGTCCCTTTCGGGCCTAGGCTTTTCTTTAGCCAGCCTGATTTTTAGCTTGTAAAGCAATTTGATTACTTTTAGCAGGTGTGTGTGCAAACTTCTCTAGTTTAGCTGCTGCCTGGCTTCCTTTATCCTTTGCTGAGCACTGTGACTGTGGGTTTGCACTCCCCTGTTGCAGGGCCTCCTTCCCCTTCTTCCTTGTGATATTTATTTTTGCTGATATTGGTGTCCTTTTATGAAAGTGCGGTAAAATACCGCTTTTCAGTTCTCAGGCATTCTCAGAGGAGATCGCTCTCCTCTGAGTGCCTGTTTATGAAAGTGTGTAGATCGCTTCTCATGTTGAGTTGAGGAGCGATCTACAAATGCCAGGAACTCTTGAGAACGGCTCCTCTCACTATAATCTCCCGTGATATAGCGGGATTACAGTATGAGGAACCATAAAATACAAAAGTTTAACACAAATCAGCACACATTATTCCCCAACATATTAATAAAATAATAAAGTTAAATTCCCCCTACACAATATACATTAACCTAATTATAAAAAAAACATTGTTTTTATCAATATTTAAAGATCATACATGTCCCTATTTAAATGTGAATGGTGTATAGTAAATGAATGTAATGCACATATGTAATGCAGCTATACACCATTCATATAAATGCAAAATAAATTTATAATCATTAAAAAAATAATTTTAATAAAGTATACAAGTATAAATATTTATTAATAAATTAAAATAAATTATATTTCATAATTGATAAACATAAAAATTGATAAACTGGTGCAATGCGAGAACACTGCGAATCCACTGCGGGTTCCTGCATCGCACCGACTCGCATGTCAGTTCACACTGCCATATGCGAATCGCTGGGGGGTGTCAATACATTGTTAACGACACTCCCAGTTCAGCTTGCATATCGCACTGCGAACTGACAGTCCGGACATGAATCGGATCGCATATGTGTGAACACACATGCGATCCGATTCTGGTCCGAACAGAAAAAAGGGTCCTGTGCGTGTTTGCACCGAATGCGGTGCAATATCAGCCATACTATCTGTACAGCTGATATCGCACCGCACAGACATCGCATGTAATGTGAATGGCAGTGTGCTGCGAATAACATGCGATGCCTGTGCGATGTCCGGCATCGCACAAGTGTGAACTGGGTCTAAAAGTTAACAACACCCCCAAATCAGTTCGCATATCGCAGTGCGATCTGCAAACTTGGACAGTAATCGAATCACATGGGTGTGAACACCCATGCGATCCGATTCTGCTGTGGACCAAAAAAAGGGTCCTGTAAGAGTTTGGTCCGAGGGCAATGCAAATGTAGCAATACTATCTGTATGGCTGAAATCGCATCGCACAGAGATCGGATGTGATTTTGCACTGCAGTGCGGTGCGAATCACATCCGATCTCGGACACCGCAGCAGTGGGAACTGGCCCTAAATCATATTGCATTTGCACCAAAATGGTACAGGACCCTTTATTTGGTCCGCACTGGAATCGGATCGCATGGGTGTGAACACCCATGCGATCCGACTCCTGCACCATTACATAGTTCGCACTGCGATCTGTGAAATGATCTGGGGGTGTCATTAACTTTACATTGACACCTGCAGTGGTGCGCAGATGTCAATGTAGGTGCGATGTGAAAACCCACACAGGAATCACGCTGGTTCACGCATCGCACAAGTGTGACCCCAGCCAGAGACGTGAACATCTAGAAAAAAATATATCTATCTATCTATCTATATATATATATATATATATATATATATATATATATATATATATATATATATATATATATATATATATATATGTATATGTATATATATATATATACACACATATATATATATATATACACACTATAAATTTCTATCCTGCTGGTTTTGGGGTGTGTAATGGTGGGGAAGGTGTGCTCTGACTGTTTGGTGAAAGAAAGAAGTCAAAAGACTTCTTTCTTTCTCCAGAATATCAGCCAGTTTCAGGCTTCTCACTCTGATTCTACACTTCTGAAATGGTGAATCAGAAAGTGAGAATTCTGTCACAGATCGCCAGTGAGGTGCTGAGATCGCACCTTCATAAACTGGCCGTTTCTGTGAAGTCAGTTACAAATTCTCACTGTGCTGAGATAATCAGCGGAGAACATGTTCTCCGCTGATTATCTCAGTTTCATAAACTGGTAATGAGCTGAGATCAGCGGTGAGACTCGAGATCGCCGCTGATCTCAGTTTCATAAAAGGACACCATTAATATTAAAAGCAAAGTATCAAAGCAGCAAGCAAATCAGAAAAAATAAGGGAAGGCACCAGAGCCTCCTTTGCGGGAGAGTCTATCAATTTGCCAAGGTAAAAAGAAAACAGCCCTGCAAATTCCCCAGACCTGTTCTCACCTCCTCCTTGCAGGTCACCAGCAGTGTCCTTGTCTCCACTGATGGCTTGATCCATGCATTCTGAGTGCAAAGCACTCCTGATCCCTGCATTCTGAGTGTATCGCACTCCTGATCTCTGCATTCTGAGTGCAATGCACTCCTGATCCCTGGATTTGGAGCGCAACGCACTCCTGATGCCTGCATTCTTAGTCAAACACACTCCTGATCCCTGCATTCTGAGCGTAACACACTCCCAAACCCTGCACTCTGAGCATATGGCAAACCTGATCCTTGCATTCTGAGCACAACACACTTCTGATCCCTGCATTTTGAGCGCAACACACTCCTGATCCCTGCATTCTGAGCGCAACTCACTCTTGATCCCTGCATTCTGAGCGCAACGCACTTCTGAACCCTGCATTCTGAGTGTAATGCACTCGTAAATCATGCACTCTCTTGTAATACTTATTTTTATTTTTTTGCTCACAAACACACTGCGTTTGTGAACTAGGTTTGGGGTTAACAATGTATTATCACCCACAGTAGATCACAAAGGCAGTGTGTTCTAACCATGGTGCAGGAAGCACACATGGAACATGCCTTTCTGGCACCACGTTCTGGTGTAAACTGGCCCTAACAATGGGATACTGAGCCCGGTGATCTTTGACTTCATCAGTGTTGTTCAAGTAGATCTCCATCTCTCTAAGGTTGCCTACCCCTGCTCTAAACAATATTTCCATGTGCAATTCCCATGTTTCTAGCACGACGAATGATTTGGACGGTCTCTGTTGTCTGTGACCTATAGCGAATTTGATTTTGTTGAGTATTTTTTACCGAGCGCTATAGTGAATTCCATTTTCACTTTAATTTACATGGTTTGGCTATTTTGTGAATATTTATTCGTGCATTCGCATATTCGCGTTATAGTGAGTCAACATTTGGTAATTTTTTATGAAGGAGCACTTCACTGTGATTGGGCAATATTGAGACTAGTGTGGTGATTGCACAGTGGAGTGATAGCTGCTCTTTGACGTTTTTGTTATTCAGTTTATTTTATTTTTTATGAGAGTATAATTGCGTGGGGTTTTTGCACTAAATTTTACATCTGCAGGAGAACTTGTTTTGAAAAACAAGACTTATGCCCCGTACACGCGGTCGGATTTTCCAACAGAAAATGTGTAATAGGACTTTGTTGTCGGAAATTCCGACTGTGTGTGGGCTCCATCACACATTTTCCATCGGATTTTCCGACACACAAAGTTTGAGAGCATGCTATAAAATTTTCCGACAACAAAATCCGTTGTCGGAATTTCCGATCGTATGTACACAAATCTGATGCACAAAGTGCCACGCATGCTCAGAATAAATAAAGAGATTAAAGCTATTGGCTACTGCCCTGTTTATAGTCCTGATGTACGTGTTTTACGCCACCGCGTTCAGAACGATCGGATTTTCCGACAACTTTGTGTGACCGTGTGTATGCAAGACAAGTTTGAGCCAACATCCGTCGGAAAAAATCCTAGGATTTTGTTGTCGGAATGTCCGATCAATGTCCGACCGTGTGTATGGGGCATAAGAATTGGTAAGCTACATATAATAAATGTTTGCTTTTGAGTTTAATACCAGCAGAATACATTGAAAAATTAGGGCTAGGTGCAAATTTACTATAGAAAAACTGCACAAGCTAGGGTTTTATCACAAGAATTAGGATGCGCAAAGGCTACAGAAATAAAAAAATGGCCAGTAGCAGGACAATTTCAATAAGGTATAGTGGACATAACTGGTATTACGGTATTATGCCTAACTATAATTTATCTATGGGTATAAGGGGGTGCAGTGAATGTGAGTTTTATAATGTGAGGTGGTTTAGGTGTACATCGTTCTTGCATCTCTTTCTTTCAAATGATGCGGCAACTTGCTGCAAACAAAAGGTAGCTCCAAGATCAGATGGTCAGTAACAAGTGAATGCTGTGCTTGAGCATCTAAACCCTAAAAAAATGAACTATTGACATGATATAAATATTTAAACAGCCACAAAAACCCCAGAAATGAAAATCCTAAAATACCACTCTAAAAATAAAAGTCCATGTTTGCCTTGGACTGCTGGTCATATGTTAAAGCCGTGCAGTGCAATATGGTTTACAAAAGTCTACAAATAAATTGTCTGGAACCGCTAATCTCAAACCTGCAGGATTTACCTCACACTCAGGCTACAGTGCCTTGCAAAAATATTCATCCCTCTTGGCATTTTTCGTGTTTTGTTGCCTCCCAACCTGGAATTAACATGGATTGTTTGAGGATTTGCATCATTTAATTAACAGAACATGCCCACAAGCAAACAACAAATAGGACAAAATAACAGAAAAAGTCAATGTGCATAACTATTCACCCCCCTAAAGTCAATACTTTGTAGAGCCACCTTTTTGTGGCTATCACAGCTCCAAGTCACTTTGGATTAGTCTCTATGAGCTTGCCACATCTTACCACTGGGATTTTTGCCCATTCCTCCTTGCAAAACTGCTCCAGATCCTTCAAGTTGGATGGTTTGCATTTGTGAACAGCAATCTTTAAGTCTGACCACAGATTTTCTATTGGATTGAGGTCTGGGCTTTGACTAGGCCATTCCAACACATTTACATGTTTTCCCTTAAACCACTCAAGTGTTGCTTTAGCAGTGTGTTTGGGGTCATTGTCCTGCTGGAAGGTGAACCTCCGTCCTAGCCTCAAATCACACACAGAGTGGTACAGGTTTTGCTCAAGAATATCCCTGTATTTAGCACCATCCATCTTTCCCTCAACTCTGACCAGTTTTCCAGTCCCGACTGCTGAAAAACATCCCCACAGCATGATGCTGCCACCACCATGTTTTACTGTGGGGATGGTGTTCTTTGGGTGATGTGATGTGTTGGGTCTGTGCCAGACATAGTGTTTTCTTTGGTGGCCAAAAAGTTTAATTTTAGTCTCATCAGACCAGAGCACCTTCCTTCATACATTTTAGGAGTCTCCCAGGTGCCTTTTCGCAAACTTCAAACTTACCATTTTGTTTTTTGCTGAAAGTAATGGCTTTCTTCTGGCCACTCTGCCATAAAGCCCAGCTCTATGGAGCATACGGATTATTGTCATCCTATGTACAGATACTCCAGTCTCTGCTGTGGAACTCTGCAGCTCCTCCAGTGTTACCTTAGGTCTCTGTGCTGCCTCTCTTATTAATGCCCTCCTTGCCCGGTCCATGAGTTTTGGTGTGCGGCCGTCTCTTGGCAAGTTTGCTGTTGTGCCATGCTCTTTCTATTTGGTTATGATAGATTTGATTGTGCTCCTAGGGATCATGAAAGATTTGGATATTTTTTTTATAACCTAACCCTGACTTGTACTTCTCAACAACATTGTCCCTTACTTGTTTGGAGAGTTCCTTGGTCTTCATGGCAGTGTTTGGTTAGTGGTGCGCTTAGGGGGCCTTTCAAAAAGGTGTGTATATGTAATGACAGATCATGTGACACTTAGATTGCACACAGGTGGACATCATTTCGCTAATTATGTGACTTCTGAAGGTAATTGGTTGCACAGGAGCTTTTTATGGGCTTCATAACAAAGGAGGTGAATACATACGCACATGCCAATTATCATTTTTTTTATTTCTGAAAAATCGTTTAATGTATATATTTTTCTAATTTTACTTCACCAACTTAGACTATTGTGTTCTGATCCATCACATATAATTCAGATTAAAAAAACATTGAGCTAAAGGCTGTAATGTAACAAAATAGGTAATACTTTTGCAAGGCACTGTAGCTGCAAACCTGAACCTCATCCCAACTGTTCAATGATTTAGAAAGCACCATAGCCAAAGGCTAGAATGATGTCATCAGTGGAAGCCTACATATTCCTCTGCACCGGTTTCCATTATTGCAATGATCAGCACATGCCAGCAGAGGTCATTGTTTACCAGTATACAACATCAAGTAGAGGATAAAAGCAGATCATGAACTATACAGGCAATGACAGCTCTTTTTAACTTGTATCAAGGGACCGAATCCCATTCCCCGATACATGTAACAAAGCTAAACAATAAAAGCAATCCTCAAAGGGAGATTTGTTGCCATATATATCCCATGTTGCATCTACAAATACACTAATAACATACATTTTCCATTCAGGCCACATGCACATTTTCTTTTATTCCTAGAATACAATGATAAACCAGGTGACATACTGCCAGGTACAAAGGTTTGATTGGTGACTGCAGAAGGGCGAACAAGAACAGCCATTGTCATTTTTTTTGTTGTGATATCTAAGGTCAACAAACAGGTGATGATAATAGATGACAGGCAACAGACCTTGTCCTCACTCTGGGACTGTGCACATAATGCTTTCTAAGCTACACAATGGGTAATTCGGTGAAGAAAGGGAAGCTTGTCTTAGCGGATCAGAATAAAGTTAAGAGCCTGAGTCTCTACAAAGCAGGTAAGCTGGCATTTTGTTTGTCTTAATATGTTTACTTGCATATTACTTCTAGGTAGTATATTACATAATTAAACATTTATTTAACTTTTTTTTATAATGTGGCTTTTTTTTTTTAAACATATTAAGATTACATTTTCATATAGCTGTTTGTTTCTTACTTGACACATTGTTCAGCCTTCTTTGTGCTTAATGTTTGTTAAAACGGCATATATTTTACTGAAGCAGTATTTAGCAGACTATTTGAGTAGGTCAAAGAGAAGTAATAGCAGCAACAGGTCAGAAATAAACTTTCTTTAGTTTTCCAAGTTTTTGAAAATGTATTGGATTGGTTGCAATGAGTTATTGCAACATAACTAATCTTTGTAGCATGTAGTTAGGAAAGCATACGTGTGTCCTGTGAATTGTTAATGCTGTAGTATCAGAACTAAAAACATCTTGCTTATACCATCTCTTCTATCAATGTATCTGAGCAGAAAAGATGACAAACAGGTGTATCTATTAAAATTAAAAAAAGGTTTCAGTTGGCTAAAGCAACCAGTAAGAATCATCAGCTCATTTTAATTTCTGCATTGCATAGAAGCTAATTGGTTGCTGTGAGCACACGATAAAGTTTCTTGTTAATACAATTTTCATTAACAAGTCTCAGAGATATTGTTGCATACCTTATTTGGAGCTGTATCATTTGTTGGGTAGACTACCTATATGATTACGATTATATAAATTTATTTTAAAAACTAGAATAAGTGGGATTCTCTATATGCTCCCACATATGAATAATAGATACCCTTTCTTTCAGAAGAAGGAAATAGGCCTTTTTCTTCTTCTTCTTTATGCTCTAAAACAGTGATTTTTGTACAGTATCGCACAAAAGTGAGTACACCACTCAAATTTCTCTAACATCCACCAGCTCAGTGATGTCGTCATGGAGGAGTGGAAGAGGCAATCTGTGAAGCTCTGGTGAACCCCATACCCAAGAAGGTTAAGGCAGTGCTGGAAAATAATGGTGGCCACCAAAAATATTGACACTTTGGGCCCAATTTGGACATTTTTCGCTTAGGGGTGTACTCACTTTTGTTGCCAGCGGTTTAGACATTAATGGCTGTGTGTTGAGTTATTTTGAGCGGAAAGAAAATGTACACCGTTATACAAGCTGTACACTCACTACTTTACATTGTAGCAAAGTGTTATTTCTTCAGTGTTGTCTCATGAAAAGATATAATAAAATATTTACAAATATGTGAGGGGTGTACTCACTTTTGTGAGATACTGTATCTTGAATTAAATAATTTAGTATCAGACTGGGGTACCTGAGGCCCACCACAGAAATATACATTAATGGCCCACCCTTAGTAAAAACAGGATAAAAATGATAAGAGGTAACTTGAAAGCTTACATTAGTGATGGGATGTAGCATATTTGGAATTGCAGTGGTTAAAGTGTTTGTTATCCCAACATTTCATATTCCTGATACGTGCCTGCTGTACCATATGCTTGTATGAGAAAGTATCCTGTTCTCTTTGTATTGCTTCCTTTGTGTGAAATCCCTGGTGTTTCTACCAGTCGCTTTGCTTTCCTATTAAAAACTGACCACACTAAGCAGTAGAGCACACTGTGGTCAGTTCTCTAGCTGTGCTGGGAGCTCAGTGTGCTCTCCTCCAATGATCAGACTTGTCCTGACACACCTCCCCTACACAGTCATTCACTGGGAAGCTCAGTGTACTCTTTCTTCTCCTCCATCTTAGCTCCTATGCAGCCGAGAACAGAAGGAAGAGAGGGAAGGTGATCACTTATAAAAAAAAGGGGGGAAAAGGATATTTATATATTTTTTTATATCTATACACAAATGTTTTGCCTTTCATTTATATTGTAAACTGAATGGGTTGTTTTACAAGGCCATTGTTTACAATCACTTTAAGCCCAGCATGAAATGGTAGGTGTGCATGCCTCATAGAGTCCTGATAGGCAGGCCAGCAGGCGACTAAAGGAGTGCACAAAACAGACTGTTACTAATTAAGAGTTAATAGCTTAGCATTGTCACCCTACAGCAGGAAGTGCTATTACTGGCAGGATCTCCAGGTAAGAATCTTAGCAATGGATTAAAAAAAAAAAAGATTTGCTAAAAGTACAACTAAAGGTTCCCGTAAATTGTTCTAAATACCTACATTCAGCTGATGCACAAGCCTCATAAAGTTAAAAAAAAAAAGACTTCCTTTTCCTTCCCTGACTGCGCCAAATCCTCTTTCATTTGTTTCTCAACTGCTCCCCCTCTCAGACACTGCAGCTCACAGTGGGATGGTTAAAGCAACAGAGGCAGTTCAGAAAGAAGTGGGCAGGGTATGGTGTGGCCAGGTACCGATTGATGAAATATAGGCTTGTAATTCAGCAGTGACATTGCTGATAACTGTATGCCTCCTGCAATTTTTTTTCACCCCACTTTAGTGCAAGCAGGCACAGCCTACATGAGAATGGCATCTCTTCTGTGAATTCACGAGCAGTGCAGCATTGTTGTCACACCATCACAGGGAGCTGGATTAGGTGGATTTCACTGGTATCTGTGGGACTTTGCAGGGGGACTAAAAGGAAACTGTAAGTGCAGATATACTCATAATTGTTGTAACAGTGGAACCTCGGATTACGAGCATAATCCATTCCAGGAGTATGCTCGTAATCCAATATACTCGCACATCAAAGCGTGTTTTCCTATTAAAGTCAATGGAAACGAAAATAATTTTTTCCGCATTGACTTCAATGGGATGCAATACCGCATGCGGCCAGAGGCGGAGGGCGCTTAAGAGCCTCGGAAATGGCCGAAAAGGCCTGAGCACACTTCAGTGGACCTTGGCAAACCTCAGAAAGACTCCGTTTGCGAGCCTTTGCCGAGGTCAGCCGAACTGTCCTCGGGCCTTTCCGTGCATTTCCGACTTTCGGCTCTGCTCGGCTCCGGCGCCCCCCACCTCAGGCCAAAAGCGGTACTGCACACCGCTTTTGGCCTGAATCCTGCTCGTTTTGCGAGACAACAATCGCAAACCGAGTTAGGATTTTTAGAAATACAGTGCTCGTTTTGCGAAACGCTTGTTAACCGCGTTACTCGCAAACCAAGGTTCCATTGTATTTTGTTAATATATTTATTTATTATAGGTATTTATATAGCACCGTTAATTTACGTAGCTTTTCACATATATATCGAATTTACATCAGTCCCTGCCCTCAAGGAGCTTACATTCTAAGGTCCCTATCTCACATTCATAAATATACTGGGGCCAATTTAAATAGGACTCAATCAACCTACCAGCATGTCTTTGGAATGTGGGAGGAAACCGGAGTACTTGGAGGAAACCCACGCAGGCACAGGGAGAACATGCAAACTCCAGGCAGGTAGTGTCATGGTTGGGATTTGAACCCTAATGCTGCTAGGTGTAAGTGCCAACAATTTTCTGCCACCGTGCTGCCCACCACTTAGCCACTGTGCTGCAATATATATCTACTTTTTTTAATTGGTAGGCTATCATTCTGCTTTCAGTTGAAAGGAATGTACAGTGAGCCATTATGTCGAACATAATGAAAAACTGATTTAGGGTTAAAAAAAATGCAATATTCACAAGGAAATCCATGTTCTCACTCAAACATATCTTCATCCCAGAGAAGCATAATTAAATGGAAAATAATAGGGACTTTCTTGCTATGACTCAGTTATCGTTTCACAACGTAAGACAGGTTATTATATTGTTAATGAGTATAATTAAAATATTTCAATTGATGTTCTCTATGTGGTACTATTAAAAACAATGAGGGAAATAAAAAAAGTAGATCTACTTCAAGTGTAACTAAAGGCAGAACTTTCTTATAGTATTGGATAGAGTGGAAGGGATTAGAGCACCTGTTCATTTTTTATTGCTGTATGTATCCCCGTTAGAGAGATTCACCCTATCTGTTTGTCCTGTTTATTGTTATCATTGAAAATAAAAGAAAATCACAAATTTTGGGTTGACATCAGAACATTACAGGGGAAATCTTCCAAAAATGACACTAGTTCTGGTGACACACTGGGATTCCGTTAGTTTGCAGGGATTTCTTCTCACTTCCTGTTTTGGCTATGGGATAGGACCTGTCAGATCGGACCTCGAATATGGGATGCACACTTTCGAATATGGGATGTGAAAAAAAGAAAAAAAGATTGTTTTTTCCATGAAATGTGTCATCCATAGTACATTATATGCCCTGCACTGACATTTAAAGGGGAAGTACAGCCAAAGCTCATTTGGCTGTACATCTTCTGTGGATCAGAGGAGCGCTGTTCGTTCTGCACTCCTGTGACCCGTTTCCGGCCTGACATCACAGAGCTGGTCGTGGCTGGGGAAAGATCATAACCATATGGTCGGGATCCACCTAAGAGCCTGGACCGGCACCTGTCTCAGCCTTTCAGGGATTCGCTGAGAGCCTGAGCCAGCCGCTCCCACCCCCTCCACAGCCCAGCACTCTAGTGAGCACATGGGGGCAGAGCAGACAGCGGTGACCGACAGTCACCAGCTCTCTGCTCAGAGTGGCAGGGAGAACTGAGCGATCAGCAGTGTTTGATCGCTCAGCTCTCACGCTTAGAGCCGGCGGGGGACAGATGCAGCATTGGATCAATGCCGTATCCACCTAGGTAAGTATGATTTTTAAAACAACGTCAAACCCATACTTCTCTTTTAATATATGAATCACTGCAAGGATACCACTTCGATTTTAATGGTACGCCACAGTAAAGCTCTATAAAAAAATGTTAATTATAATGTACAACAATGAAATAACCTGTTTAATTTGTTAGTGATTTGATTATTGAGTTGTACAAAGAAAGTCCTGATATTTTTTTTTTTTTTTTTTTACAGATTTAGGATTTACAGACAATTTGATAATTGGCATATGTCCCAGTCTCTTTGGCTTTCAGTGTTATATGGCACTGTACCTCTAGCAAATGTTTATTCAGCCCTAAGCTCTTGTCTATGAATGTGTATGTAAATATTTGTTATAGGATGCTATACTAAACATTTAGGAGACAAGGAGGATTTTTTGGGGAATGTTATATTAAATATAATTTTGCGCTGAAACCTAATTGTGCTGTTTATATACATCTTTTTCTCCCCGACATTCAACAATTTGTTGAATTTTAATACTAGCATTATAGGTGGACAGGACAAATATTTTTATTTACCCACCAACACTGAGGCACTGATTTTATTAGCTTTATCATTTTTTTTTCTATTTATCTGTTTTTTTTTTTCACATTATGTACTAGACAACCTTTTTATATCTTTATTCTTTTTAAAATGATGTGCAGCACTGGATCTACCAACCTGCTATATTGCCCTTTACTACCCTAGATCTCCTACCCTGTTTCCCCGAAAATAAGACCTAGCGTGATTGTCGGTGATGGCTGCAATATAAGCCCTACCCCCCAAATAAGCCCTACCCTGAAAATAAGACCTACAAGGACTTTAACTAGGGCTTATTTGGGGGGTAGGGCTTATATTGCAGCCATCACCGACAATCACGCTAGGTCTTATTTTCGGGGAAACAGGGTAACAGTTACTTATCACTATCATTGTTTTATGAAGCACTTGCATTTTGATCAGCATTGTATTAACAAATTAGGAATGAAATTACAAACTTCAGACAAGTCTGGAATATGATACAAGGACAGCCCTAACTTCTGACCAAATGGGGTTACAGTCTAAGAGGTCAGGGAATATTAATATAGCAGATAAGCTACTCATGCAGTCAGTGCAGACACAAGAGGCAGGCCTACTCTCAAATCATATACCGCCTGGAAAGCGATGGAAACTTCCTTTGATTCCCTGCACCTCCATGTTATATAACAGATCAAATGGGACACAGTTAACGAGATCCAGGATTTTAGCGACTGATCTTTTGAGCCTGCTTCTTCTGTCTACAATGACTGAAAAGCAAATGGTAGGAGAGTAGGGAGTCAGATATGTATGCTTACACGGTAAGACACAGTGGACCCACTGGAGAATACTCTGGTCTTCCTCTGGGGAAATTTTCCTCTGAACACAAACTGTCTTGCACAGATTGCTAGGATACAAGAACTTATAGTCATTTGATAAGTAACAAGGAAAGAGCCTGTTTGGGCAGTAAAGGGTCCCAGAATGATCAGAACAGGCATTCCCAACAGAGGAGACTGGACAGACAGGTGTTGCCTACCAGTGGTAAGATGTTTCCAATCAGTCAAGGTTCCCGTCTGTTGCAATAGTAGCATGTGTGAGGACACATAAAGAACACATGTCTAGGCCTATCTGGTCCAACAGACAGGCACTGAAATCAGTGAGAGCTGGAGACTGTTTACAGACAGAGGGAGTCTGTGTCTGAGCTGAAGAACCACTAGCCTGTGTATAATCAGACTGATGTCCCAGTTTGATGAATTTGAGAACCAGTTCACCAGAAAGGCTTGTAGGCGGTTGCAGTCTATTTTCTCCACTGTAGGTGGCGCTCTTTTGCAGCAGCACTATTGTTGGAGAGGAAGTCAAGAGGAGCTGTGATATGGGGGGCTTTGATGTGAAAGGGGGGGTAGTGTTGGGGGTGGGGGTGCTGTGATTGCAAAGGGGGTTGTGATGTGAGAAGGGGGATGGAGCTGTGATGTGGAGGGTTGTGATTGCAAGGGGGATTGTGATGTTAGGGGGGCTTTGTTGTGAGGAGGGGGACTCTGATGTTAAAGGGTGGGTCTGTCATGTTAGTGGGAGCTGCGATGTAAGTGGGGGTTGTGATGTAAAGGGGGGGTTGTCATTTCCAAGAGGGGACTGAAGACACTAATGTAAAGGGGGCTGTGATGATAAGGCGGGGGGACAGCGCAGTGATGTGAAGGACCTGAGTCATAGAACAGAAATTAGATTCAGGCCACTGAAGAAAGAAAATGTTACAGACCGGACCTCTGTGAATTTTAATTCAGTACCCCTGCTCTATGGTTTCCTGTGTTACTGGGGAAGCTATCCTATTGGAAACTGCGGCTCCATATGACTCAATCAGCCATTTTGGGTCAGGCAGAGCCTATTTAAGGCCCTGGATCCCATAGGTATCCTGTCTGTTAGGGACAGTTCTAGCAGTAGGGAAAGGTTCCTGATAAGGAGGGAAAGCAAAGAGCCGTCTTGATTCGGGAACATTTTGCTCCTCTCTTCAGATGATGTCAGTCCAGCTGGAACCTGCTCTGTTCACATTGCTGGAAACAGTGAGTGCACCTGGCTGGAAAGTCTTTCCACGAGGTTTGTTGTGAACTGTTGCTGCATTACTTGAATACATGTTTTATATTGCACCTACTGCCGCTGCACCACGCTGCACCTCTCCTACACTCTGGGACTGATGAAGCTCTGTCTTGTTGAGGAAATAGAGCATTCCCTGCACCGTAAGAACAATTATAGCGGTAGTTCAGCCGCTTGATTGCTCTTACAGGCGGCGGAAGGGGACATCCCCCTCCTCCCATCACCCTCTGCTACTGGTCCATGTGATCCGGCGCCAGTGGATTCCTTCTCTGGCTCGCGGAAGTTGATCATAGAGATTTTTGTGGAACAGGTGGTCCCTAGTCATCTCTATGACTCTCGGAGGCCCGGGCGCAATGTTATGATGTCAGTTGTAAATACTGCCATATACTCGGCTGGAAAGCTGAGATTGTCCTGTTTTTCTTTTTTTACCTCAGGCTTTCCAGCTTGGAGCAGAGATGTGGCGTCTTATTGACCCCACATCTCTTTATAAAGAGGACCTGTCATGCCCTATTCCTATTACAAGGGATGTTACATTCCTTGTAATAGGACTAAAAGTGATAAAAAAAAAAAAAAATTTAACGTGAAAGTGTAAAAATCAAAGAATGAAAATAAAATAAACAATAAAAAAAAAAAAAATTTAAAGCGCCTCTGTGCCCGCGAGCTCGCACGCAGAAGTGAACACATATGTACGTCGCACCCACATGTGTAAACGGCATTCAAACCACACATTTGAGGTATCACTGTGAACGTTAGAGTGAGAGCAATAATTTTATACCAAGACCTCCTCTGTAACTCTAAACAGGTAACCTATAAAAAAATGTAAAATGTTGCCTTTGGAGATTTTTTAGTACCAAAGTCTGGCGCCATTCCACGAGCGTGCGCAATTTGCAGGCGTGACATGTTGGGTATCTATTTACTCAGCGTAATATCATCTTTTACATTATACGAAAAAATTGAGCTAAGTTTAGTGTGTTTTTTTGTTTTAATTCATGAAACTGTTTTTATTTTTTTTTAAAAACACGTTTGAAAAATTGCTGTGCAAATACCATGTGACATAAAAAGTTGCAATGAGCGCCATTTTATTCCCTAGAATGTCCTACAATAAAATTGCAGGTAAAAGTGCGGAAACAATCAGAATTGTAAATTGCTGTCTGATTTGTTTCATAAATGAATGTACTAGAAAATATTACGACTCCGGGATGAGTCAATTTCCTAGCACAGCCTATTTCCCCCTTTGCATGAAATAGCCCTCTACTCCTCTAGGAGTGTGTAACTAGTCTCTGTGCTGGCCCAGCTACTCCACATCTCCCTTCACCTTCCTACATAACCTTTTATGAAGTTGCTGGGGGAGGAGAGAAGTGGAATTCTATGGAGTGTCAGTTGAGGAACAGCTCTGAGTCTGCTAGGACTGCTGACATCACATGAAAGATGGCAGGGAACGGCAGCAGCAGTTTCAGGATTTTTGGATGCCTACAGAAGGGAGTCTTTTACAGCTATATAACATGCATACATTTTTTTGTTAAATACACATATAATCTCATGAGAAGATTTTTGTTGAAATTAAAACTTTGGCGACAGGGTCTCTTTAAGGGTTTGTCCATGCCATGTCTATTGAACTGAATTTTTCTGCACACCATGCATGTATGGTGTGAACAGGGAACATAGAAAACTATTGTTGAAGACTGATTTGTTCTTTCAGACTTCATTGTACAGCTCATCTACGTTTTCCATTCAATGCTTGTAACATGCTGAAAATTTCCATTTATGCCTCTAAAGTCAATGAAGCTGTTAGACTGATAAAAGAAACACCCCAAGCAATTACCCAAGATAGACTTTGTAACATAGTGCTGTCATTATTGATTGATTGACTGTTTCTGATTAAAAAGATTCCAAAACGTCTTTCAGGGAAAAGTAAAAGATATAGATGTGTCTAGATGTCATGTGCGTAAACGTTAATATTGTTATTATAATGTATCTCCAGCTAAATTTTTTTTTTTACATTTTGGATACAGCAGGGAAGGCTTAGTATATATATTTACTCTTTTTGTGGATTTGGGTTCTTGGACAATGCTGTCACCAGCAGGGTGGATTTCATTTAAATCAAGTCCATTTAAATCATGATTTAAATCACTAGTAAAAAGGCTTGAATTAAATCAACTCGATTTGAATCATAATTTTTTAAGAGCTACTGTCATCTCTGTCCCGCCACGGCTCCTCCTCTGACCCGCTGTTGACTCACCAAAAGTCCCATTCACTTTAATGGGACGGCTGGTGATGTGGCAGTGACACAACAAGGTGAGGGACGTGGCGGCAGCAGGTGAGTGGATGCCCGCTAGCAGGCGCTGCCACGATGGATCTGAAATGACAGATGCTCTTTAAATGTAAGGACTCATTCTTTCTGGTAGTTAAAATCTTTAATATTTGCAAACAAAATGAAGGTTACCTATTTAGAATAATAAGCTGTCAGGTTAGTAAAACAGTGATATCAGAACCGATTTAATCATACAGTTTGTAGGGTATGTAGATTTGCAAAACAATGAGATAAAGTAATATTCCTGAACATGGTTACTGTGAAATTGTGTGAATGCATCAATTCAGTGCATGTTATCCAAATTATTAATGTATCTTAAATAGAAAACTATCTTTAGATTTTTACTCCAAAAGCATTTTATTAAAATACATTTTATAAAAATCCAAAAAATCGATTTAAATAAAAAAAATCAGATTAAAATTTTTTTTTTTTAAATCATTGATTTTTATCCACCCTGGTCACCAGGACAGAAAACGAGGGGGAAAAAAAATATTTTAAGTAAGATGGGGAATTTGGAATTCCCACTGCTTTGTCCATTACTGATTTTCCCCTAATGCCTGTCTGGTAGTAACGTTGTCACTAGGACCAAGAGTGTGGAAAATCTCCTATCTTTGGAAGTTGAGTAACTGAAAATTTGTATTTTATTTGGATTTTATGTGATAGACCAACACAAAGTGGCACATTATTGTGAAACACAAAAAAGGATAAATGGCGCTAGAACATACAAACATGCATATAAAGAGTCCAAAGTAAATGTGAAAAAACATCCAGGGTGTGATAGTCAATAAAATTATATATATATAGAAAAATTAGACTACTTGCACATCCTAACGTGGACAGCGCTTCCAGGAGAACCTGCACCATGCACTTTGCCCACATCTGAGGAGGACGTCCCTGGACCCATTACTTGTCCTTGCCTTAACCTATTTCATCTTTGTGAGTAGCCATTTGGCTGTTTGTCCGTTTATAATTATCTCATTAAAGTTTCATGATACTGCACTTAGATTGGCGCTTCTTGCTGTTTTTTACATTGTTTTTTGCACATTATTGTGAAGTGGAAGGAAAATGATAGTTTTCCAAATTTTTTACAAATAAATATCTGAAAAATGTGGTGTGCATTTGTATTCAGCCCCCTTCACTGTGATACCCCTATTTAAAATCTAGTGAAACCAATTGCCTTCAGAAGTCACTTAATTTGTAAATAGAGTCCACCTGTGTGTAATTTAATCTCGGTATAAATACAGCTGTTCTGTGAAGCCCTCAGAGGTTTGTTAGAGAACCTTTGTAAACAAACAGCATCATGAAGGCCAAATAACACACCAGACAGGTTAGTGGAAAAGTTTAAAGCAGGGTTGGGTTATTAAAAAATATCCCAAGCTTTAAACATCTCACAGAGCACTTTTCAATCCATCATCTGAAAATGGAAAGAGTATGGCACAACTGCAAACCTACTAAGACATGGCCATCCCCCTAAACTGACAGGCCAGGCAAGGAGAGCATTAATCAGAGAAGCAGCCAAGAGGCCTATTGTAACTCTGGAGGAGCTGCAGAGATCCATAGCTCATTGGGAGAACCTGTCCACAGGACAACTATTAGTTGTCCACAAATCTGGCCTTTATGGAAGAGTGGCAATAAGAAAGCCATTGGTGAAAAAAAGCCTTAAGAAATCCCTTTTGCAGTTTGCGAGAAGCCATGTGGGGGACACATCAAACATGTGGAAGAAGGTGCTTTGATCAGATGAGACCAAAATTTAGCCTTTTGGTCTAAAAGCAAAACGCTATGTGTGGCGGAAAACTAACACTGCACATCACCCTGAACACACCATCCCCACCATGAAGCAGGGACAACGAAGATGATCAGAGTTGATGGTAAGATGGATGGAGCCAAAACCTGTTACAGTCTGCAAAAGACCTGAGACTGGGGCAGAGGTTCACCTTCCAGCAGGACAACGATCCTAAACATACAGCCAGATCTACAATGGAATGGTTTAGATCAAAGCATATTCATGTGTTAGAGTGACCCATTCAAAGTCCAGACCTAAATCCAATTAAGAATCTGTGGCAAGACTTGAAAATTGCTGTTCACAGATGCTCTCCATCCAATCTGCCATAGCTTGAGCTATTTTGCAAAGAAGAATGGGCAAAAATGTCACTACCCAAAAAGACTTGTAGCTGTAATTGCAGCAAAAGGTTGGTTCTACAAAGTATTTATTCAGGTGGCTGAATACAACTGCAAGCCACACTTTTCAGATATTTATTTATAAAAAAATTTGAAAAACATTTATCATTTTCCTTCCACTTCACAATTATGTGCCACTTTGTGTTGGTCTATCACATAAAATCCCAATAAAATACATTTAGGTTTTTGGTTGTAACATGACAAAATGTGGAAAGTTTCAAGGGGTGTGAATACTTTTTCAAGGCATTGTACTCACAAAATAACCTTTAATTACTATACTTTGTATGGGAATTCCATGTGCATAAACCTAAAGTATAGAATCTTATAGAATAATCCCTGCTTCTTTACTTTATTTGGATATTTCTATTATTCTTCCACAGATGCAAGATATTCCCTATGGCTACCCCTAGCATAGCCATAGCAACTAATAAGGGCCATCCCTTCATGACTCTAATGTAGTATGGGAAAATAAAAGTTTTAGTGGTTAGCATGCCTTACAGGGGCAAATACTTGTAAGGCCTATTATTTTCATAATAAATATGTAAGGTGGCTTGCAAAAGGCTGTGTATTGGTATCAAGAGCACAAGTCCCTGCCCCGCTTCTTTCTGCTAGAACAACCTCTTGCTTGAGGCCTTAACCCTCTGCCATATTGTGCCCATCTCCATGCCAAAGGCCTCCCCATGACATTGCCAGCAATTAGCCTTTGTATCCCGAAGAACGGAATGTCTGCTGTTGGATAAGAAAGTCGCTGCATTTCACTGATGTTACTAAATGGCATTTACAGTCACATCACATACACATACTATCTGGGTAACTTGACAGTGCTTTGTCAATCACATAAAGTGGACGTCCTGCAGCAGTCACATGTGAAAAGCATCCCACAGTACACCTCTATTAAGCCATCTGCCCTTACTTAGTCCCTCTCCTTTTCAGGGTCATTAGTAGTCACTCAGAGGGCTCTGGCTTGCCTTAAGCTATCTGTATCCAGCTCACAACTTTTTGCATGTAGTTCCTGAGACAGGATCAGTGCAGTTTACCTTTGCTTTAGTATACTTCTCAGGTCCTCCAGGGGGATATACTCACTTCAGGGAACACTTGGCCTGGCCTAAAGGGTCTTTAAAATCCCACTCTAGCCTTCATAACCATAAGAGACAGGATGACTACAGCCAACTCTTCTGAGTGCAGAACTACCTCACTCTGTCCTCCAGCCCTGTCCAGGGCCACCATTTAGCTGACTACATCTGCATGCTGGGGATGTATGTGTAACTTAAGAAGAAAAAACTGAATTTAGCTCAACCACCTCCACTCTAGACAAGACAAAAAACTCTCACAGCCTACCGTACATCTCAATAAGGCAAAAAGTTTAATAGTATAAAAAAGTTATAGAAAGCTACATGCAAAAATACACATATGACAAAACACATACATTGCTAAAAGAATGTGACCACCTATATAGTTATATTGTAAAACCATAGGTGCTATTATGTTGTATGCATTATATATAATGTCCTCTATATAAGCACTAAGCTACTTGGAGGAAGAGACATTGATGGGATAATATACCCTGCTAGTGGGCAAAATTGTCCTGTGAGGTAAAGAATTAAAGATGATCCACAAAAAACATGGATGTTGCACCAAAATCCCAACTCCAAATGAAGACGGATCAATGGCAGTGGTGAAAGCAATCAAACACTGGATTAAATGTATCTGGAAGCTGGAAATAGTGGTCTAGAGGAGGTTCAAATGTCAGGAACAAGATTATGAAAATAAAAGTAAAATGTCTTTTATATATTCATATATCCTCCCTCCCTCGCACTAAAAGTAGATTTACAGTCTATAAAGCACTGGGCTACCAATGAGAAGCCAGTGCGGTCCTTGTGGAGTGCATAGTTCGGACTAGGTGATTTGTTATACAGTCAATATTCCTTTAAGATAAAATATGAACAGGTACTGTTTGATTACTTTCACCACTGCCATCGGTCCGTGTTCATTTGGAGTTGGGATTTTGGTGCAACATCCATGTTTTCTGTGGATCATCTTTAATTTTTTACCTCACAGGACAATTTTGCCCACTAACAGGGTGTATTATTCCATAAACGTCTCTTCCTCCAAGTAGCTTAGTCTTTATATAGAGGACATTATATATAATGCATACAACATAATAGCACCTATGGTTTTACAATACAACTATATAGGTGGTCACATTCTTTTAGAAATGTATGTGATTTGTCATATGTGTGTTTTTACATGTAGCTTTCTATAACTTTTTCATACCATTAAACTTTTTGCCTTATTGAGATGTACGGTGGGCTGTGAGAGTTTTTTGTCTTGTCTAGTGTGGAGGTGGTCGAGCTAAATTCAGGTTTTTTATTGTTTAGTAACACATATATGATTTTTGCTGAAAGCTCCCGCTCCTATTCTTTTCCTCCTCCCCATCTATTTGATGTGGACACATAAATACTTTTTTATTTTCATTGACATTAGTATAAATAGACTTTACCTTGAGGGTTCTTTCTTTTCTGAGTGTTGCATGCTGGTGCGGTATCTGGCTCCCATGCCCCAACTGCACTCAGGCTCCTCCTAGCCTGGCTTAGATATGGACACTGACTCCCCCATGACATTACTGCAGGAGGGCTCTAGCCAAAAGGACCCAGCTCCTGATTGCACTATTCTCTGTCAACACACGCTATTTTAGGACAGAGTCACCACGTGGCAGACTAGCTGAATGCACCTGTTTACGATTTCTATTCAATTTAAACATCTCATATTGGATTAAGTGGATGCTACAAAACAATGTTCAAACATTAGGTTGCCTGAACACAATCTAGTATTTGGAAGTGATTTAACTAAGGCAGGCCATTCGTGGTTAATTTTTTTTTCGTTCAATCAGCGGGTTGAACGGAAAAAAAAAAGATCAGATTCCCCCATCCACACTGCATTCCCACTGAGCTCTTGTATTTTGCCAGCAGGGAGGCTTCCCCGCTCACAGAACACAATGATCCGTGTTCCTGGCTATAGCCAACATTGTTTGGGAAAAACCCATAGTTTGGGAAAAACCGAACAAGCTGGTTGTACACAAGTCGATCATTAGCCAGCATTGTTTGGGAAAAACCATAGGTTGGGAAAAACCCAACAGGCTGGTTGTATACAGGTCGATCAATTGATCGACTTGTGTACAACCAGCTAGCCCATACATGGATGGAAGTTCGGTCAGTCACTGCTTAATCAGACGAGTTTTGGTTTAAGTATGGCTGGCCTAAATCACTTGTCATTATTGGATAACATGGGGAATAACAACAAGCAAACATGAGAATCAGAAGTGTCTGTGGTTGCTTATAGAGTGTTTCCCACATGAAAACTATTTTAGGATCTTGCTCCTTTCTCAAAGAAAGGCGTCATCAGGAAGTTCCGGTGAAATGCATTGAGGTGTTGGTAGTGGCAGAACTTTGGGGTCTTGCTGACGTCACGTCCTGCTCCGGTGGAACGCACGCCGGCTCCTAAGGGCGAGCAGCGGGAATTATAATTTTACAGGTGGTTTAAGCTGGTGCCGCTTATGGCGCACTAAAATGTAAATGAATTGGCATACAGGCAGTCCACGAGTTACGAACCCCCGAGTTACAAACGGACCTCAATGCCGGCCATTTGCTCTCCACGCTGGTCCTGGATACTTCCGAGCAGCTATCTTGCAGCGCTGGACACATCCCACACTGCAGTACTACATGTACTGCATGGCCAGAAGAGCCCCAGATAACATAACTGCATGCCCAGAAGCATCCGGAACACCCCACATCCCTGCACAGGCTGAAGTTACACCTAAAAATGCACTGTTCTGACTTACACACAAATTCCACTTAAGAAAAAACCTACAGTCCCTATTGTGTTTGTAACCCGGGGACCACCTGTATATGTATTTTAAATAAGGATTTTTTAAATAAACTTATTGCACGATTATTGTTTCCTATTCTGGGATTTCTCTATACTGTTGGACATGAGAGGAGAGGAGGAGGATGCAGAGCACGTACCATCCATAGGATTGTAATTGTTAAAGCTGAGAGGGTCCTGGTGGCCCAAAGAGATCTGGTGAGTGGCTCCCCATACAATAGATTGTGGAGCACAAAGAATGGTGAAGCACTAATGAGTGTGAAGAGCATGTTTTACTAGTGCCACGTGGTGAAATAATAAATTGGTGGAATAGAAGATTTCTTCCAGAGATACACTAAAAGTGGACTTTATTTGTTTTAAGTTTGATCAATTAAGAATTTTGTGCTGTAATAATACACTTGCACGTATACATGGTTGTATTAGTAGTTGTTTAGGTTTTTACACTTGAAATAAGTAATCACTGGTTTAAGCTAGCGCCTCATTTATTTGGTTTCTTTTAGCATTGACATGAGCCCTCCTGTACCTATTAGAATCCTCCCCTTTCACACCCTCCTACCTCCTCCTGCACCATTAGAATCCTCTTCTTTATACCCCCTCCTGCCTCCCATGCATTCCTATTGATCATAGTGATAAACCAATGGGAATGATGGAAAGTGGGAGGAAAACACAAGCTCCGACACAACCCGGAAGCATCAGGATGCAATTAAAGTAATTGTACATATTTGCAGGCACCTCCATAGTCACAATAAATTATTAAACTAATATAACTTATATTAAATTGATAACATTCACATGTGTATTAAAAGCACTGAACACATACTACAGTTTAACCTTTAGGAAACAAGTTAATAAATATTTTTAACAAAGTTTATAATCTCACTGACCAATATCAATGTTATCAAAGTACTAAGAAAATTAGGTTATACTTGTTCTTGTTTTACTATTTAGCTTAAAAATATATTTGTACAAAATATAAAATCCATAGTCTTTTTTAATAATAGTGCTTTGATTTTACCAGCTGTAGCTGCAGGAGATCAATGTGTAAAGACACCGGAAAACAGACCAGCCAATATGAATGGGAAAGGCCAAAACATGCAAGAGCAGAAAAAGGGAAAGACTCAATTAAGAATTCAAATCCAGGAATACATCAGCAGTAGTGATGTTGTGATCTTCAGCAAGACGACTTGTGAAAACTGCTCCAAGGTACCATATATACTTTCCAAAGGGTCACCATTTCATGCACACACATTTCAATCAATTAGTAGTTTTCTTACTACAATGAAAAAAATATATTACAGAAGCTCCCTTGGGTATTTCATAGTCTAAAATGGTTTGATTTGTAAACCCCGACGTTCCGGTTACGCTTCAAATTTTCCAGAGCATTTTAAACCCAAACTGACTATGTTTTTTTTGGCGATTTTGCACAGAGCAGCCCCAATCCTCCTCTTCTCGGGTCCCTCGCCGGCACCCCTGGCCCCTCCCTCCTACCGAGTGCCCCCAGAGCCAACAGCTTGCAATGTGGGCACCCGAGCCGAGCCACTGGTTCTGCATGTCCATTCACACACACTGTCTCAGCCAATGAGGAGGGAGAAAATGCATAAAGGTAAAAAAGCTTCAGCTTTTACAACCAGTTTAATATATATAAGGAAGCAGGTGTACCTGCCAAAGGTTTCCTGTCATCAGATTTACATAGTTCTGCCATACATCACAACCGTGTCTTGCAGGGTAGAAGTCCTCATTTTTCTCTACTACACTTAAGTAACACAGGTCTCTTTCCTCCGCCAGCATGTGAATAATGAAAGCAAAAGCAGAAGACTGATAAACTCATCTCTCAGCATGTTCCCTATTATTATATGAACACTTCAGCACAACTGACTGGGTCCTGGTGCATCTAAAAATACATTTAATATTTAATGAAAGCTGTAGTAAACCACATTTTTTTAAAGCCTGCTAGGCAATTGCATAATGCGCTAGTATGCTTTGCATACTAGCATATTATTAAATATTTACCTTAGAATGAAGCCCTCCAGCGTCGCTGTTGCCACTGACAGAGCTTCCATCTTCACCCGGTTTTCCTTCTGGGTTTGCACCCTCTGGCCATCTGATTGGCTGCGCCGTGATGGCATCACTCCCTCGAATGCATGCGGGAGTCACGGACTGTGACATGGAGCTCTGAAGGGACAACACGGGTATTCAAAATCTAGTGGAGAAAAAAATTAACACTGCCCCAGCACAGCCTTTCCATAACCTTAGTGTGGCGGAGAGACGAGCCCTTATTGACCTCAAAGCTCACAAAGAGCACCTACTAGTGGATCACCCAGTTGTCCCAGTGTTCCACCACTTACCCAAAATTCACAAGCAGGATATCCCCATAAAAGGTCGTCAAAAGGTAGCAGGTATAGGTTCTCTTTTACAGAAACTAGGTGAGTGGGTGGACCAATACTTACAACCCTTAGTAACGAGACTGCCAGGTTACATAAAAGACGCGGCTTCAATTTTAAAACATGTAAATGACATTTACTGGCAAAATGATTTTTCTTGGGTCACTTTGGATGTAAAGTCCTTGTACTCCTGCATCCCACATTCCCTGGCACTGGATGCATTGAAATTTAATTTGTCCAAACACAGTACATATAATTCCCCTAGTGAACCATAATAATAATCCAATATATAATATAGGTGCTATACAATAAAAATAATAAATGAATAATAAATAATAAATAATAATTACACACCAAAATATGGGGATCAAATAGCCTCTATATGTACAAGGTTAGCCATAAACTGCCAAAGTACAAACAATAAAAACAAATAGTGGATAGGCAATGAATCCCCGCTATTTAATAGGCGGAATCAGTCCTACAGGGAAAACTGTCCAATCTTATGCCTATAAACTTGCTTGCTGCTCCACTCGACACGTCGGGAGGAGGAGCCAGTGACGGCATCTAATGTGATTGTCAGCACAGCAGATGCTGTGTGAGGAGCGGTGTCAAACTTCTGACCATTGCAACCCAAGCGCTATAGCTACTACACAAATGTGAGTGGATTCAATTAATTTCTTATTTATTTCATGTGAATCATCATTTAAACTGTGAATCTGAGTGGAGCAGCAATATTATATATTGGATTATTATTATGCTTCACTATGGGTATACTTACCAATCATCCATTTAGCAGGCTGGGAGGTTGATCTCAGCGCATCAATACATTTATATTTTATTTTCAGTCTTGGTGTCAGAGCACTATCAGATTGGTTGCAGCTTGCATCATTTAGTTATTTCTCACTATTTGCACTTATCTATATCAGCGCTATTAGTATGTTTCTATATACACATATACTGTAATTCCCCGTTGAAAGAATTCATCATTTTATCAGTTTCATTTTTATTGCAACATAATTATTTCATTTTCCATTAAGTTTTTTTATGTACAATGCTGTGGGGCTTCCATGGGAGCCAAATTTTCCCAGTCATTAGCCAATCTCTATATGGGCTGGTGGGAGGAATACGTCCTTTTTTCTCAACAGAACATCTATGCCTCCCATATACATTGGTATGGGAGGTATACAGATGATCTAATCCTTATTTGGAATCATACAGACTCTGCTCTTCTTTGTTTCATATCTAATTGACAACAGCCTTAATCTCAAATTTTCTTATAAAAGCAGCAAAGATAGAATTGATTTTCTTGATATTACTCTCAAAGGAGACCAGAGCACAGACAAAATAGATACCAGGACCTTTCGCAAATCCATTGCAGGCAATTCCTTACTCCTCCTATAAATCATATCTAAGATTACCATTTTTTTTATTTGTTGAGACAGCGCTGGTTATATATACTGGTACTTATAATTCTTTACTCCTGGCCTCCAGTTGCCATCCTTCCCATACAATAAATTTGCCAACTGGAATAGAATGTATCAGGGCTAGGCGCAATTGTTCCACTCCTGACAGCTTCCAATCAGAATGTCTTAACATTTCTTCACGCTTAAAAAACCAAGGCTATCAAGAGTGGCACATAAACAGAGCCATTGCCATTGCCACAAATAGGGACAGAAACAACTTAATCTGCAATAAAAATAGTTCCTCACACAATAAAAATAAATCGCTCCATTACTTTTGTTACCACTTTCTCCAGAGATTTCAAGCAAATCAAACATATAATCAAAAAAAATCTTCCTGTTTTCTATAGTGATAAGGACCTTAATGAAGTACTCTGCAATGGTTGCAACTTCTCTTGACACCGTGCCCGTATTTTGGGGAACTCATTGACTCCCAGATTGTATCAATTATCCCCCACAGCTAATACCTGGCTCAGCACCAGGGGCTGGTATAGTTGTTAAATACCTGCCGATAATGTGATAACCACAATAGAAATCACAAATCAATCACCTCATACCACAATGGCAAAGTATTCGCTATTAAGGATTTTATTAATTGCAGTACAAAATATGTGGTATACGTGGTTGAATGGGGTCTCTGTAAGTTACCTTATGTGGGATGCACTTCAAGGGCCTTACACATATAGATTAGTGAATATTTTAATGGGGTAGCTTATAGCTATGAGAAAAAGATGTCTTTTTTTTTTTTTTAAATCAAAAGGAGTTTATTGAACAAGTTTAACCAATTTCCAATGTACAACCATGCATTTGCATAAAGTTACATTTACATTTCGTGTTCATCTCAATGCTCTTTACATTTATCCTGTCTTCATGACCGTCAGATCCACCATATATTGAGGTACATGTATTCATACATTTTAAATGGAGTTTAGCATTTCAAGCTTATTATTGGGCTCCTCCCGTATTGCCCTGTAAGATTCTAGACATCACCAATTCCCTGGGGCTAAATCCAGGGGTGTCTAGCCAGGGTGACCAGATTCTTTGAATCTACCTGGGCTTCCCCTATGTTGGTAAATATATCTTTCCATGATCAATGTGTTCCCCATATGTGTTATCCATGAGGCTACTGTGGGCGGTGAGAGGGGACGGCTGTCTGGAACACTTGATTAAGCGTCCCAAGCACCGCCTTCCAGTACTGGTGGTACTTTGGGCATCTCCATAGCAGGTGAATTAGATCTCCCTGGTGTTGCCTACACCTGTCACATAGGGGGTCTGGCCTCCTACCCATCTTATGTACTCTGAGCAGGTTATAATGCACCTGGAGCACTATGTATAATTGGGAAACTTTTTGGCCCACATTAAGAGAACATGTGGTGATTGATTGCACAGCTTCCTCCCATTGGTCTCCCGTCAGCGTGCCTACGTCTTTTTCCCATAGGGACAGTGCCTTAGTGGGGTGTTCCCTTAGATGGTGCATCAGTAACATTTGGTAGCAACTTAAAATGATCCCTTTGGTTTCAGTGCTTGTGTGTAAAAGGTGAAAGATGGGGGTAGTAGACATAGTCCAATGGGTAGCCTCTCCTTGCGCGCCCACTGCGCGCCTGAGCTGGAGATAGAAGTAATACATGGTAGATTCAACATAGGAAAGGTTCCCTCATATCGGGCTATATTCAGTGAAGCCTAGCACCTCCTGCAACTGTCTGCCCCTGTTCCATACTTTTTTGGATTAGAGTAAGGGTGGGCGTCTGTTTGTTAGATTTATGAAACCTCTGTGCCTCCAGGCCCATTGGAATAGTTTCCGCTCCAGAGCCGATCAGCATCAATCTTGCTGAGGAGCCCTGGTATACGTATCCCTGCAGGCAGGGGCGTCTTTAATATTGACTGGACCCTGGGCAAACATTTTCTTGGGCCCCTCTTCCATGCATTTTCACTCTCCGCATGATTTGAGACATACAATAAATACCAGATAGACTCAAAATCAGTTTACTGAATCAGATCAGGCAGCGATTGCGATTGGTTGCCAGAGGTTACAGCACACATTATGGCTCACTGTTATTTTCTAGAGGTTACAGCACATGACTTCCGCTTGTTGATTGGTTGCTAGAGATTACTGTACATCATAACTGCTCACTGATTGAATGCTAGAGGTTACTGAACATGTTTACCACACACTAATTGGTTGTTAGAGATTACTGCACATTATTACTGCTCACTGATTGGTTGCAAGAGGTTAGTGCACAGCATTACTGCTCACTGATTGGTTGCTAAAGGTTACAGCACATCATCGCCTCACTGTTTGCCTGCGTATTCACATGCACCAAAATTCAGGCTGCTGGGGCACCATATTATTTTGAAGAAGGGTTCCACCTCCAATTTGCTTACTTTTGCAGAACATGATGGTAGGCTTAATGACCACAATTTTAGGCAGGACTTTCAAGCATGCTCCTTTACCTCCCCAGTGGGCAGCATTTAGCAGAAGTGATGGTGGATGTGACCTCAGGGGGACATTATATACATATGAATGCCCACTCTATTTAAATATCAATGCCGCAGTCCACGACTGTTTACATATTAATGCTGCCACTATTTACATATCAATGCAGGTTATTTACATGTAAACACAGGGTCTGCAGGTGAGTCATCTGTACATGGCAATAGGGCAGAGCTGGGCAGCAGCAGCAGAAGTTTACACTGAGATATCCAAACAAGATATTTGGGGGGCACACTCTAAAAAATGCATTAAAGATGGTGCAGCCATAAGACCATACAGTAGAAGAAAATATTACAGCGCACACATGCAAAAATACATTTACCTCAAGCAAGGCTAGTTTAAAACACCTAAGCATTTCTAGAAAAACATTATCAAAAAATATGGGGATTTGGTCACACCATATTGCTATATGGTGCTAAGCCCACTTACTGCGACAAAGTACCCCATAATCAGTGGGTCCTACACTATCCATGGAGTGGGAGAACCTGCATCTCTGAACCATGAGAGCATTGCACTCTTCTAAATGGGAGAATCATAAGGTCTCCACCCATGACACAAGTGGACACTAATTAAAGGTACTTATGTTATGTAGTGAGGTGCTCCGCACCCAAAAGGATTTGGTCAGAATCCATACAATATACAAACAAGATATTTGGGGGGCACACTCTAAAAAATGCATTAAAGATGGTGCAGCCATAAGACCATACAGTAGAAGAAAATATTACAGCGCACACATGCAAAAAAGACATTTACCTCAAGCAAGGCTAGTTTAAAACACCTAAGCATTTCTAGAAAAACATTATCAAAAAATATGGGGATTTGGTCACACCATATTGCTATATGGTGCTAAGCCCACTTACTGCGACAAAGTACCCCATAATCAGTTGGTCCTACACTATCCATGGAGTGGGAGAACCTGCATCTCTGAACCATGAGAGCATTGCACTCTTCTAAATGGGAGAATCATAAGGTCTCCACCCATGACACAAGTGGACACTAATTAAAGGTACTTATGTTATGTAGTGAGGTGCTCCGCACCCAAAAATCTTTAGAGTGTGCCCCCCAAATATCTTGTTTGTATATTGTATGGATTCTGACCAAATCCTTTTGGGTGCGGAGCACCTCACTACATAACATAAGTACCTTTAATTAGTGTCCACTTGTGTCATGGGTGGAGACCTTATGATTCTCCCATTTAGAAGAGTGCAATGCTCTCATGGTTCAGAGATGCAGGTTCTCCCACTCCATGGATAGTGTAGGACCCACTGATTATGGGGTACTTTGTCGCAGTAAGTGGGCTTAGCACCATAAAGCAGTATGGTGTGACCAAATCCCCATATTTTTTGATAATGTTTTTCTAGAAATGCTTAGGTGTTTTAAACTAGCCTTGCTTGAGGTAAATGTCTTTTTTGCATGTGTGCGCTGTAATATTTTCTTCTACACTGAGATATCGGGACACAGCATGGGACTAAAACTTCAAGGGATAAGGGAATTTAAACTGGGATAGTTGGCAAGTATGAGGCAACTGCTTTGGGCCACACTACAATGATGGGGCCCAGGGCAGCTGCCCCTTTTGCCCTGCCTTAAAAATGGTCCTGCCTGCAGGCATGAACCACAGATGGGATGTGGATCTCTCCCTGAAGTAATTCAATCTAAAACTCATGGTTCATGCATATGCCTTCTGGTTCCCTGTGATGTATTTTCTGTGTCTGTTCCCTCCCACCATTTTTCTTTACCCGTGCTTCTCAGAGAAATGTTTATTTTTCTTATTCTGATACTTTGTGCATTTATATAGTTGCAGTTGTACTACTATGAAGCAATTACTCATTATAAGCCCTTTGCTTTTTGGATTAACATATCCTAGTCTTCTATATAAACTGTACCCACTATTCTATTTATATATATATATATATATATATATATATATATATATATATATATATATATATATATATATATATATATATATATATATATATACACAGTGGGTACAGTTTATATAGTAGACTAGGATATATGTTTCATCATTTTAAAGTTCTACTTTTTTCCCTATGTAAATTTATTATCAATAATGAAAGGAAAGTCCGGATGTCTGCACACCAAACTGAGATCTAAATGTCTTTATTCACATAAAACCATGAAGAACATGAGGAGCACTACATGTACAAGCCAGGGAGACACGGCTTACATGTTTTGCCCACAAATTGTGCTTTATCAAATTTATTATCATTTTGAATGTTAATTTTAAGGTGTTTCATTCTATCTGTGAACCTTGATCGCCCATTTTGATCTGTTGTCTGTCTCTTTGGCTTTAGTGCAATAACCACCCAATTAAATAATTATATCAATTAAATATGATGATTCCTTTGAAGGTGGGGTTTGTTTTAGATATAAATATCTTGCCATTTCTAGTCTAAAATTAGCTACGGCTAAGGCTTCTGCCCAAACGCGCCAGATTTATACTATTTTTGTCACTCTGATGTAACCAATAAATGCACTTTATGGACTACAGTGTTGCCGGCTCCATCTATTTATTTTGTCCTGTTTGAGTGTGAAAGGACACACTCAGCCTTGGCACCTGTGCGCAGATCTAGTGATTGGACTGGGCTGCCCCCATTGTGAGTGCTCCTTCTATCAAGCCTTTCATGAGGGATGGCACGGGTATGCCGTTCCTTCAGAGTGCATGTGCTGGTGACATCACCAGCTGCATGTAGTGTAAATATCTCCTAATCTGTGTAGGCTTGAGAGATACTCACTGTACCTACAGGTAAGCCTTATTATAGGAATTACTTCCACTTTAATATGTGTCTTTTATCTCTACCTGGAGTTCAGCTTTAAAGAGGAAGTAAACTTCCATCTCTAACTTTTACCTATAGGTACATCTATAATAAGGCTTACCTATAGGTAGTGTAAATATTTCCTAAACATGCACTGTTTAGCAGATATTTACTGTACATGCAGCCAGTGACATCACTGGCGCATGCATGCTGAAGGAACGGCCGCCCGTGCCGTTTCTTCAGTGCCCTGTGCTATGACCGGCAGCTCCTGGGTGCATGTGCGAGAGTGACGTCATTGCGGCTAAGCATACTAGCACATTGTGCCTTTGCCTTGCAGGTTAGGGGAAAAAAAAGTGCAACGATATACAACCACTTTAAGCATCATCTGTCCACTTCAATGGGTTTCATGGTTGACGTATATTTAAATCAAAACCTTTTAGTTGTGGATAGAGTAGGGATTGATTTAAGCCCTTATTAGAATGTTTCACACTGATGCAGTGTGGTTTTTCCTTCACTTCCTATTGTAAAATCTCTTCAAAGGTAGCAAAGTCTTTCCTAGACAGTCATCACTGGAACATGTGTCCCCAATAGAGGATTTCCCCTCCATTCTTGTTCCAGTGACAACTCAAACCTTTGGATTTTTTTCTTGCTTTCAGCCCCAGCAGTGTCTTTTAAATGCAAAGCAATGTACATGTAATGAAGACGCATATCCTGTGTAAACAAGTCTTAACACAACCACCTTGAATTTTTCAAGCTTAGTCATGGGCAAAACATTGTTCATGTTATTTGAAGCTGAATAACCACAGAACTTTCTAATCATATAAATAATGCCCTTAGCTTTGCCTGGCATATTTAATTAGCAAGTCGATTCTTGCTACACATCTTATGAAAATCAATACTTTTCTTAAACTGAATAAAACAACATTAAATAAGCAGTAATGTGCTGTAAAATTGAACATTAACTCTGCATCAACAGCTTCTGCATTCTTATCAGCTTCAATATTAAATTTAAAATTGAGTAGAAAGCTGTTTTTAATTTTATAAGCAGAAATTGTGAGCTGTAAACTTAGCAACAGATGGTGAGTTGATAGCATTCAACTTTGTTTTATGGCAGTTTACCATGAGACATTGTATAAATGTTCTGGCTTGTTTTTCTTCTAGGAAAGTCTTGGCTGTACTTACATATCGTAATAGATAATAGTCTTAATCTTACTCAGCCTGCTCAGTCCCTTTATACTGTCCCTATTTACTAGCATGTGCAAGTCACACTTTTCTTCAAAATCTGGAGATTCAAACTTGGGTGAGATTTACTAAAACTGATGCACACAGAATCTGGTGCAGCTGTACATAGTGACCAATCAGCTTCTAGGTTTTACTGTCAAAGCTTAAAGAGGTAGTACACTGCTGCAGAACTACAAAAAAAAAAACACCTGTAAGACAATGGCATAATGAAATACAGTACTTAGTCTAGAGCGAAGAAGCCCTTCCAGTGGCACGCTGTCACCGCTGAGAGGGCTGACATCTTCCCCCAGGCTTTCTTCCAGGCTCGTGGGCTCCATTGCTGTGAGTGGCCGGAGCCGCGATGACGTCACTCATGTGCATGTGCATGGGAGCCCTTAGTTGCAGCAAAAATCACTGAAGGTCCAGCACGGTATACCGCACCTTTAGAGCTCATGCGAGGGTGATGTCAGCAGCTACATCCAGGGTGAAAATCTCCTAAATGGTGTACATTTAGGAGATTTTCATTTTACCTACAGATAAGCTTTATTATATGCTAACCTGTAGGTAAAAATCACACAGTGGGCTTTACTACCACTTTAATTTAACAAGCTGAAGTTAGAAGCTGGTTACTATGCACAGCTGCACCCAATTCTGTGTGCACCAGTTTTAGTAAAGCTCCATTCACACTTGTACGATTCCAAAGTTGTGCGGACTTTGGAGTGCAACTTTGGTGCAACTTTAATGCAACCTTGACACAACTTTTGATGGGTGCAACTTGGATACGACTTTGGCTTTGACCAGTGATAATGGACAACTGTTGCACAACTGTTGCATTGTATAACATTCAGATATGTCTTTGATGCAACTTTTGAAAGTTACTATCGAAGTCTATGGGCCTGAATTTGCATTAAACTTGGACCTTGGACCTTTAAGTCGCACATATATGAATGGTTATCATTGGAAAACATGGGGGAGGACTTGTCATGCAACTTTGTTGTCCAAAGTTGCATAACAAGTCGCACAAGTGGAGCTTTGTGCCTCGTACACAGGATCAGATAATCGTACAACTAATCGTTCGCATTTTTTGCATAGTATTAATGTCAAATTCAACAGTGCATTTTGCGGTCTATGAAATGTATGATTTTTTTCATACAATTCTGGAAAACCTTTCTGTTTGCGTAGCTACATCTATCAGAAATTATGTCAAATACGTGTGACCCCTGTCTGCCACGCCTTTTGCCTATTTCCATTCATATTGTTCTCTCATCTCCTTCCGGGTTATTTTTGTGTTTCCGATCATGCGCGGTGTTTGTCTATAGATTTTTAGCGGACATATACTGTACTGATTAAACGATTGTCGTTCGCTGGGCTATAGTCCGAGCAAAGTTTTCATGTTTGTCCCTTTGGATATTGTTGGACGAATAGTCGTGATCAGCTGTCAAAAGCTGTGTACTAGCGATCAGACTATCGTGCGATCAATCTGAAAGACGATTATCTGATCGAGTGTACGAGGCATAAATCTCTCCCATATTGTCACTGAATAAAGGTCCTTTACAGTGCTCTGTCAATGAGCCTACATAAATAATTACTGCTTGATAGGATTCTTTACTGTCTTTGAGACAGAAACTAGGAGGAGGAAATTGTAGTGATGATTTTGGCAAGGTGGCAATGTTGTCTTTGCTACCTCTGGAGTTTTCTGTTCATAGTTCTAGCTTTATGATCATAGTTCTTCTTTGTTGTTGGGTCAGGATAGACCATTTTGCCACCAGAAACACTATGTCCAGGTTACATGTTTTTCTGTCTACAACTATTTTCCTTGTAAGAAGAGGCAGTTAAGCAGAACAATTCTGTTGCATTGCAAAACAAGAAGCAAACACTGTGGTTACTATGTGGGCTACAGAATTACGATTACAGATATGATTTTTTCCCCCCTATAGGTTAAAAGCCTCTTTGATGAACTGGATGTTCCATATTTGGCAGTGGAAATAGACAAAACAGGTAAGACATAAGCTTGCAAGCCTGCAGGGTAGATCATCTTAACACAGAAAAACATGTTTTAGGTTGTCTGTCCTTAGGTAACCTGCAATAATCCAGGTATTGAGAAGATGTCAGTGTTTATATAACCTTTGTGCATTATACACATCAAATTTAATAAAATCTATTAAAGAACAATAATACTGCACTCACAGTGAAGAAGTAGTGAATACGCCTGTCATGAGCCTGGGGAGAAGCATATTCACTTCTCCTTTACTATGAATTCTTTATTAAGTATTATCTGTTTGAATGCATGAAGCACTGTGCAAACTGTTGGCGCTATATAAATCCTGTATAATAATAATAATAATAATAATAATAATAATAATAAAGGTAGTTGTGTCCTATTGTCATCTCTTTTTCTTATTCATTTCAAAGACCATATCTGTCCTGTTACAAAAGGTGCTGCATGACTAGTGCATTAAAGGACTTACCTTTACTTTTAAACAAGCTATCCCTTTGGGAACCCTGAAGAGCACGTTGCACTTTTTTTTATTTAACCTGAACCCTCCTCTGGAGTTGACTTTTGCTATGTCATAAAATACCATACAAAATACCATACAGCAGTTTAGCAGGACAGGTTCCACTCAGAACAGGCCTCACAATGGTCGACCAAAGAAGCTGAGTGCACGTGCTCAGCGTTATATCCAGAGCAGTGGCGGAACTATAGGGGTCGCTGCAGTCGCACTTGTGACTGGGCCCTGCCATTCTGCCGCTGTGGGGGGGCCCAGGCCCCGGCATCTCCCCTGCACCTTTGGCTTGCCATTTGGAATGCAGTGGGGGGAGGTGGGAGGCAGCGATCGGCAGCTCTGTGGGCGGTGGGCTCTCCCTGCAGCTTGTAGTTCTTCCCGAGTGTCAGTGTAAACAGTGGAGAGAAGAGGGGAGGGGCCTCTGACCCGGGCAGGTATCAGTTTCACTTTCAGTGAGTCGGCTCTGCTTGTCCACTGCTGCTGATACATGCCCAGGTCAGAGGCCTCTCCCCTCTCCACTGTATACACTCAGGAGAAGAACTACAAGCCTCATTGAGATTCTCTGCCTGTGGACACCATAGAGCTGCCGATCGCCGCCTCCCACCTCCACCAGCCAGGTACATGGGGAACCTCTTGAAGGAGGGAGGGAGGTCAGCAGCAGCAGTCTGGGGACCCTGATGTAGGGGGGCTTTCTGGGGACATTAATGTAAGGAGGGGCTCTCTGGGGACCCTGATGTAAGGAGGGGCTCTCTGGGGACTCTGATGTATGGGGGGGGCTCTCTGGGGACCCTAATGTCTTGGGGGGCTCTCTGGGTACCCTGATGTAAGGGGGGATCCCTGGGGACCCTGATGTAAGGAGGGAGGCTCTCTGGGGACCCTAATATAGGGGGAGGCTCTCTAAGAACCCTGATGTAAGGGGAGGCTCTCTAGGGACCCTAATGTAGGGAAAGGGGTCTCTGGGGACCCTGACGTAAGGAGGGGGCTCTCTGGGGACCCTGATATAAGGAGAGGCTCTCTGGGGACCCTGATGTAAGGAGGGGGCTCTCTGGGGACCCTGATGTAAGGGGGGCTCTCTGGGGACCCTGTTGTAAAGAAAGGGGTCTCTGGGGACCCTGACGTAAGGAGGGAACTCTCAGGGGACCCTGATGTAGGGGGGCTCTCTGGGGACCCTGATGTAAGGGAGGCTCTCTGGGGACCCTGATGTAAGGAGGGGCTTTCTGGGGACCCTGATGTAAGGGGGGCTCTCTGGGGACCCTGTTGTAAGGAAAGGGGTCTCTGGGGACCCTGACGTAAGGAGGGAACTCTCTGGGGACCCTGATGTAAGGGAGGCTCTCTGGGGACCCTAATGTAGGGGGGATCTCTGGGAACCCTGATGTAAGTGGGGCTCTCTGGGTCCCCTGATGTAAGGGGGGGATCCCTGGGGACCCTGATGTAAAGAGGGGGGCTCTGAGGACCCTAATCTAAGTAGGGAGGCTCTCTAGGGACCCTAATGTAGGGTAGGGCTCTCTGGGGACCCTGATGTAAGGGGAGGCTCACTGGGGACGCTGATGTAAGGGGGGATCTCTGGGGACTCTAATATAGGGGGAGGCTCTCTGGGAACCCTAATGTAGGGGGAGGACCCTTATGTAAGGGTAAGCTTTCTAGGGACCCTAATGTAGGGGGAGGCTCTCTGGGGACCTTGATGTTAAGGGGAGCTCTCTGGGGACCCTGATGTAATGAGGGGGGCTCTGGGGACCCTAATATAAGTAGGGAGGCTCTCTTGGGACCCTGATGTAAGGGGAGGCTCTCTAGGGACCCTAATGTAGGGGGCCTCTCTGGGGACCCTGATGTAAGGAGGGCTCCCTGGGGACCCTGATGTAAGGGGGGTTCTCTGGGGACCCTGATGTAGGGGGGGCTTTCTGGGGACATTATTGTAAGGAAGGGGCCCTCTGAGGACACTAATGTAAGGGGGGCTCTCTGGGGACACTGATGTAAGAGAGGCTCTCTGGGGACCCTGATGTAAGGGGAGGCTCTTTGGGGACCCTGATGTAAGGAGGGGCTCTCTGGGGACCCTGATGTAAGGGGGGCTCTCTGGGGACCCTGATGTAAGGAGGGGCTCTCTGGGGACCCTGATGTTAGGGGGGCTCTCTGGGGACCCTGATGTAAGAAAAGGGGTCTCTGGGGACCCTGATGTAAGGAGGGGACTCTCTGGGGACCCTAATGTAGGGGGGCTCTCTGGGGACCCTGATGTAAGGGGGGCTCTCTGGGGACCCTGATGTAAGGAGGGGCTCTCTGGGGACCCTGATGTTAGGGGGGCTCTCTGGGGACCCTGATGTAAGAAAAGGGGTCTCTGGGGAGCCTGATGTAAGGAGGGGACTCTCTGGGGACCCTAATGTAGGGGGGCTCTCTGGGGACCCTGATGTAAGGGAGGCTCTCTGGGGACCCTGATGTAGGGGGCTCTCTGGGAACCCTGATGTAAGTGGGGTTCTCTGGGTACCCTGATGTAAGGGGGGATCCCTGGGGACCCTGATGTAAGGAGGGAGGCTCTCTGGGGACCCTAATATAGGGGGAGGCTCTCTAAGGACCCTGATGTAAGGGGAGGCTCTCTAGGGACCCTAATGTGGGGGGGGGGCTCTCTGGCGACCCTGATGTAAGGAGGGCTCCCTGTGGACACTGATGTAAGGGGGGTTCTCTGGGGACCCTGATGTAAGGGGAGGCTCTCTGGGGACCCTGATGTAAGGGGAGGATCTCTGGGGACCCTAATGTAGGGGGAGGCTCTCTGGGGACCCTTATGTAAGGATAAGCTTTCTAGGGACCCTAATGTAGGGGAAGGCTCTCTGGGGACCCTGATGTAAGGAGGGGCTCTCTGGGGACCTTGATGTTAAGGGGAGCTCTCTGGGGACCCTGATGTAATGAGGGGGGCTCTGAGGACCCTAAAATAAGTAGGGAGGCTCTCTTGGGACCCTGATGTAAGGGGAGGCTCTCTAGGGACCCTAATGTAGGGTGGGGCTCTCTGGGGACCCTGATGTAAGGAGGGCTCCCTGGGGACCCTGATGTAAGGGGGGTTCTCGGGGACCCTGATGTAAGGGGAGGATCTCTGGGGACCATAATATAGGGGGAGGCTCTCTAAGGACCCTGATGTAAGGGGAGGCTCTCTGGGGACCTTGATGTAAGGGGGGGCTCTCTGGGGACACTGATGTAAGGAGGGGCTCCCTGGGAACCCTGATGTAAGTGGGGCTCTCTGGGTACCATGATGTAAGGGGGGATCCCTAGGGACCCTTATGTAAGGAGGGAGGCTCTCTGGGGACCCTAATATAGGGGGAGGCTCTCTAAGGACCCTGATGTAAGGGGGGGCTCTCTGGGGACCCTGATGTAGGTGGTGGATACCTGGGGACCCTGATGTAAGTGGGGGATCCGCATTCAGATATGTAACGAGATATATATATATATATATATATATATATATATATATATATACATACACATATATATTATATATATGTGTATGCCCGCCAAAGTGTATGACATTCCTTACTTAGCTGCTATGGGCTCTGGCCCGAGATCTTTTGTAGACCTAGCAACGCCACTGGAGGGGCCCTCCATGGTTTCTTGCACCGGGGCCCCGAAGATTCTAGTTACGCCTCTGATCCAGAGATTGTCTTTGGGAAATAGATGTACGAGTGCTGCCAGCATTGCTGCAGAGGTTGAAGGGGTGAGGGGTCAGCCTGTCAGTGCTCAGACCGTATGCCGCACACTGCATCAAATTTGCATGCATGGCTGTCATCCCAGAAGGAAGCCTCTTCTAGAGATGATGCACTAGAAAGCCTGCAAACAGTTTGCTGAAGACAAGCAGACCAAGGACATGGATTACTGGAACCATGTCCTGTGGTCAGATGAGACCAAGATAAACTCATTTGGTTCAGATGGTGTCAAGCGTGTGTGGTGGCAACCAGGTGAGGAGTACAAAGACAAGTGTGTCTTGCCTACATTCAAGCATGTTGGTGGGAGTGTCATGGTCTGGGGCTGCATGAGTGCTGCCGGCACTGGGGAGCTACAGTTCATTTAGGGAACCATGAATGCAAACATGTACTGTGACATACTGAAGCAGAGCATGATCCCCTGCCTTTGGAGGCTGGGTCCCAGGGCAGTAATCCAACATGATAACAACCCCAAACACACCTCCAAGACGACCACTTCCTTGCTAAAGAAGGGTAAAGGTGATGGACTGGCCAAGCATATCTCCAGACCTAAACCCTATTGAGCATCTGTGGGGCATCCTCAAACGGAAGGTGGAGGAGAGCAAGGTCTCTAACATCCACCAGCTCAGTGATGTCATCATGAAGGAGTGGAAGAGGACTCCAGTGGCGACTTGTGAAGCTCTGGTTAACTCCATGGCCCAAGAGGGTTAAGGCAGTGCTGGAAAATAATGGTGACCACACAAAATATTGACACTTTGGGTCCAATTTGGACATTTTCACTTAGGGGTGTACTTACTTTTGTTGCCAGCGTATTTACTTTTGTTGCCAGCGATTTAGACATTAATAGCTGTGTGTTGAGTTATTTTGCGGGGACAGCACATGTACACTGTTATACAAGCTATACACTCACTACTTTAAATTGTAGCAATGTGTCAGTTCTTCAGTGTTGTCACATGAAAGCACATAATAAAATATTTACAAAAATGTGAGGGGTGTACTCACTTTTGTGAGATACTGTATATATATGTGTGTATATATATATATATATATATATATATATATATATATATGGGCGTAGGTAAGGGGGGGTCAGGGGTGTTCAAACCCCCAGAGCATCCTGACAAAATGCCCAGACAGTGTCCCTGCTGTTTAGCCTCAGCATTAGCACAATAGAAGCATTTAGAGTTTCAGAGTGCAGCAGCCAGCCCCCCTTCTATTGTGCCCCATCCCCTCAGTTTAATAAGAGATCCCACTGAAAAGCATGAAATTACTGCGAGGTCTCAGATGCCGGCAGTGCATGGTTGACGGAACTCCTAGACTCCTCCTCGAGGTATCCTATCACACAGCCGAAGGGAGACTGGGGATGCAGGAGTTTTCCTACTCCTTTTTCCCGTGCTGAATCTGAGGTCTGGTAAGTGGGGAGGCATGAATTTTCTGTTTTGGGAAGGAGGAAGTGAGAATTCCAGCCTGGGGGAGTTTCTTTTAGTGGGGGTTAAGGAAAGGGGGGTGGGTTTGCTTTTGGAGAAGGGGGGAGTTTCTTGTAGAGAAGTTTACAGGGGGGTGGTTAATGGCAGGGATTTGCTTCTGGGAGGGAGTTTAATTGGATGAAGGGAGATTTTCTTCATAATTAGGAATCTTTGCTGGGGGAGAGGGTGTTGACTGAGGGAGGTATTTTTGCTTTGGGGGGTTGGTTTAGAGACATTTACATTTTTGGAAGTATATTTGAGGGAGGGAGATATTTTACAGTGGGAATCTTTGCTTGGGGAGGGAGTGTTCTTAGGAGGGAGAGGGTTTTTTTCCTTTAAAAGAGATTTGTTTTTAAATTATACTTACCTAGGTGGATGGAGCATCGATCCAATGTTGCATCTGTCCCCAGCTGCTTCTAAGATCAAAACGGAGCGATTAAAGACTGCCGATCACTCAGTTCTCAGCCTTCAGTGAGTAAAGAGTGGTGACTGTCAGTCCATGGCTCTGCCCCCCCCCCCCAAGCTCACTGGAATGCCAGGCTGTGGAGAGGGCAGGAGCGGCTGGCTCAGGGTCCTTAGGGCTCACTGAGAGGCTGAGTGAGCTACTGATCCAGGCCCCTGGGTGAATTTAGGATCTTTCCACAGCCTGGACCTACTGATCGATGTCCGTTGACAGCAGGCTATAGATGGCTGTCGGCTAAAAATGGGTCACAAAAGTACAGAACGAACTGCACTCCTCCCCAGGAGAAGTACAACCAAGCGGGATGCCGTCCCTTCAGAGCGCATGCACCGGTGACATCACTGGTTGCTTCCCATGTGAATATCTCCTAAACACCACATGTTTAAGAGATCTTCACTGTACCTATAGGTAAGCGTTATTATAGGCTTACTTGTAGGTACAAGTTCAAAATCTGGGTTTACTACATTAAGACTGAATAAAAAACAACCATATTGACCAGGTGCAAAGGACACCATCCTGTGGTAGGCAGTGCACAACATTTTTTTTTTTCATCTCTTAAAACATTTCATAAAATTTCTTAGGACACAGTTTTTTAAGGTTGAACTGCTTGCTGACCAGCCACCATCATTTTACTGCTGCAGGTCGGCACGATCCCGGGAGCCGTCGTAGCTATACGGCAGCTCGCGAGATCGAGACAGCAGGCGTGCGCGCAACGCCGGAGACGCGCACCCGCTGCACAGCGGAGGTGCCGATGCTCGTGGCCGACGGTTGCGATGACCGCTGGCCACGACCGATCGCGAACAGGAGAGGCAGAACAGGGAAGTGTGTGTGTAAACACACAAATCCCTGTTCTGTTCTGTGAGGTGTGACAGATCATGACTTCCTATTAGCTAGGAACCACAATCCATCACTTCCTCTAGGTCAGTCCCCTCCCCCTACAGTTAGAAACACAAACAGGGAACACAGTTAACCCCTTGATTGCCCCCTAGTGTTAGCCCCTTCCCTACCAGTGACATTTTTACAGTAATCAGTGCATTTTTTAAAGCACTTATCGCTGTATAAATGCCAATGGTCCCAAAAATATGTCAAAAGTGTTCAATGTGTATGCCATAACGTCACAGTCTCGATAAAAATCACAGATCACCACCGTTACTAGTAAAAAAAAATTAATAACAAAAATGCCATAAAACTATCCCCTATTTTGTAAACGCTATAACTTTTACGCAAACCAATTAATATTCGCTTATTGCAATTTTTTTACCAAAAATATGTAGAAGAATATATATCAGCCTAAACTGAGAAAATAAAAAGTTTTTTTACATATTTTTGGGGGCTATTTATTATAGCAAAAAGTAAAAAATATTGTGTTTTTTTCAAAATTGTCGCTATTTTTTGTTTATAGCGCAAAAAATAAAAACCACAGAGGCAATCAAATACCACCAAAAGAAAGCTCTATTTGTGGGAAAAAAAAGGACATCAATTTTGTTTGGGTATAATGTCGCACGACTGTGCAATTGTCAGTTAAAGCGACGCAGTGCCAAATCGCAAAAAATGGCTCTGCCATTCAGCAACCAAATCTTCCGGGGCTGAAGTGGTTAAATAAATCACTGAATTTACTGCCTACCACAATATGTTGCCCCTTGCACCTGCTCAACTTTCAACATAAGGTTAGCTCAAATCCAGTCTTGGGTCTCATTCATACATCCTACATGACCATGGTGCAGCAAGTATACTGCAAATACCTGCACTCGGGATCTCAGATGTTCCAATCTCTTTTCAGCCTCAGGTGAACAGGCTGAGGAGCTGACAGAAAAAAAAAATCTGGGATCCTTGCTGTAGTTATTCATGGTATATTTGCCATTCCATGGGCATTTAGAATATGAGTGAGCTCTAAAGCCTGGTTCACGCGGTAAGTTTTTTTTAGTTCAACCCAGCGGGCTGAACGAAAAAAAAACTAGGAAGCTTAGGAGGAGCTCACTGTACTAATGAGTACACTACTGCACCACAACTGCGTGCATTGCGTTCTATTCAGTTGAATGGGGATAATTTTTGCTGTGCTGCATTGCAAATCCTCATGGCCCCACTCTACTGTCACATCTTTTTACTGTACCTCCCCCAACATAAAAGTGTAAATGATACCTTTAAGTTTGAAAGACCTTAACCCCCACCCCAGGAAAATTTTTTATATTTTTTTTAGATTACTGGCATGTGTGTAGCCTAAAAAAGTAGACATATATTACTGACACTAAACTAGGTATGCTGCTGCATGCTCTGGAGGGAGGACTCTATCTGTGTAAACTGGAACTATTGTGGAGGCGATCAGAAAAACTGATGATAGCGTACACTTGTCTGGTAAACAAAGCAGAGGGAGGAGGGAGGAGCACAGCGCAAAAACCATAGTGTAGTATCATAAATAAAATGCTTTATTAGAAATAAAGCATCCTACTCACAGGGTTAAAAACATCACTGGCAGAGGAAAATGAGAAACTGCTGGCAAGATGAAAATTAGATGACTTTGGTCTCTTCCATGCGCCCTGGCCAGCGGCATGGGTGCAAATGGAAAAGCAGTGTCCAGACTGCTGGCACCCTGGAAAGCCTGGTGTGATTACACTGCTTGTCCCCAGTTCCGAGAGTCCCCCCTCATGTGACGTCACAACCGGAGTGTGCTCAGGACGCGTTTCGAGGCAACTTCCTCTTTCTCAGTTTACCTAACAGGGCTACCTACCCCAGGGTGGTGACATCCCATAGAGGGGGCAGCACTGTTGGAACTGGGGATGAGTGTAGCTCATATGTCACCTTGCCAGGCTTTCCAGGGCACCAGATGTCCATCTCTACCCATGCCCTTGGCCAGGGAGCTTGCCATAGCTGCCCCATTTTCATATTTCCAGAGGTTTCTCATGTTCCTCCGCCAGTGATGTTTTTAATCCTGTAAGTAGGATGCTTTGTTTCTAGTAAAGCAATTTATTGATGATACTACATTATAGTTTTGTGCTGTGTTCCTTCTTCCCCCTCTGCTTTGTTCACCAGACCAGTGTACGCTATTAACAGTATTTCTGATCGCCTCCACACCAGTCCCAGTTTCACCAGATCAGTGTAAGCCAACAACATCATTTATGATTGCTGCCACACCAGACCCTAGTGTCACCAGACCACTGTAAGCCAGCAAGAGTGTTCCTGATCACTGCCCCTCTAGTCCCAGTGTCCCCAGGCCAGTGTATGCCAGCATCAGTGTTCTTGATCGCCACCACACAAGTCCCACTGTCACCAGACCAATGTAAGCTAGAAACAGTGTTCCTGATTACTGCCAAACCCGACCAGTGCAGCCAGCAACAGTGTCCATGATCACTGCCACACCAGACCCAGTGTTACCAAATCAGTGTACTCCATCAACATTGTTTCTGATTGCTGCCACACAAGTTACAATGTCACCAGACCAGAGCAGCCAGCAACAATGTTCCTGATTGTTAGTTACGTCAGTGTCACCAGAGCCACTGTAGCCATCAACAGTGTCTCTAATTGCTGCCACATAAGTACAGTGTCACCAGTGCAGCCAGTACAGTGTCCATGATTTCTGCCATACCATTGCAGTGTTGCTTCTGCCTGCCACCTGTACTGACCCTGGCCTGTTTATAGAACATGTTTCTGCCTGCTGCCTGGAGTAATCTTTTGCCTGCTGCCTGAACTGACCCATCTGCATGTCCCACTGGCTACGTTCCTGCAAGACACCAGTCCCAGCCATCCTCTGTGGACAATCACACTCCTGGAGCAATGACGACTCTTTTGTTCCTAGTTTCTTCAGCCGCCTGTACTTCCTGGCCAGTGAACATGGCGTTCCTGGGGGCAGCCATGTACCAGTAGGCTAGGCTTGCTTGGTTTATAGTAATGGGGACTGCTATAGGTAATGCTACACTACACCTCTATATTCCCTCACTACTCATATAGAGGTGACCTTTACAGTGTTTTTGATACAATTGGTTGATTTTTGTTTTACTTAAGATACAATGTATGTCCCTGATGTGTGAAAAATATCTTATTAAATTGACAACTGTGTGTAAAAAAAGAAATTTTCCTGTTCTTGAAACTTGAAATCTTCAAAAGACTCACCATGTCCCAAAAAAAGACCTTGGGGTGTTTACTCTCCAAAATGTGGCCATTTTGTGTGTGTTTCTGTTATTTTCTTTCTCATTTTCAAGAAACTTGTGGGAAAAAAAATTTAATCTTCAAAAGACTCACCATGCCTCTAAGTAAATATGTTGGAAGGTCTACTTTGTAAATTGGTATAATTTTGTGGGTGATCCTCCTATTCGGGCACTTTAGGGCCTCAAGAAATGTGATTGGAAATCAAAAAATCTGATGCATTTTTTATGCCCCTGAAAGTCTGATGGTGTTTCTTAGATTTTGGGCCCCTCTTTGCATCTGGCAGCAAAAAAGTTTCAAACATATGGTATCACCATACTGGGGAGTAGAAAAATGTGTTTTGGGTGTAATTGCAAATATGTCCATGCTGTGTGTGACAAATAACTAATAACAAATAAAATAAAATTTAACATATTTTCCTGATTTTACAAAAATTGGGGCAAAAAATTACAACTTTAAAAACTAATCACGCCTCTTACTAAAGAATACCTTGGACTGTCTACTTTGCAAAAATGGGTCATTTTGGGGATGTTTGTACTGTTTTGGCATTGAGAGCCAGTTAGTACATCAGGGTTGATACATTTCACATACAGTATATATACCATAGTTTGTAGACTCTATAGCTTTCATATAGATAAACTATTTTACACCTATTTGTCTATTTTCCCAAAGAAATGTAGCAGAATACATTTTGGCCTAAATTAAGGAGATTGCAAAAGATTAATCATTTGCAAAGTTTTATAACAGAAACTAAGAAACCCATTTTTTTCTCAAAATATTTGGTCTTTTTTGCTTTAGATGGTAAAAAAAACAACAAAAACTGTGATTATTAAATACCACTAGAAAAAAGTTATATCTGTCTTAAAAACATGATAGAAAATTAATTTGGGTACAGTGTTGCATGACTAAGTCATTGCCATTCAACTATGACTGTAATGAAAAGTTACCTAAACAGGAAGGAGAGGTCTTCAAGTGGTTAAGGATTGTGTTTTTCACATGCCGCCCTTGATTTTGAATTAAAATTGTACCCTCTATCTGCTGTACAGTATTTTCATTTTTTTTCTTTTGTATTAGGAATTGGCATGGCAATGCCCATCTCCCCATGCTGGGTACTGTCCCCTTAACAGTCTTTTGCCCTCTAAGCCTAAAAAAGGCCAAAAATTATTTTCAAGATTCCCCCCCCCAATAGACTACAGTGGGGTGTGGTTTTAACTTGGCAATTTTTGTACTTTGTGATGTGTTTGACAAATGCAGAGCAAACTGAACACAGGCACATTTACTCATCCCTAGTAAATGTGTAGTATTTTATTTTAGGCCATATGATACTAATTGCTGACAGGAGGACTCAATTCAGTTAAATGTATGACATCTGAAGGCAGTTAGTTGCACTAGCATGTGTGCTCAACCTGTAGCCCTCTAGCTGTTGCGGAACTACATGTCCCATCATGCCTCTACCCTTAGGAATCATGCTTGTAATGGTCAGCCTTGCAATGGCTCACGGGACCTGTATTTCTACAAAAGCTGGAGGGCCACAGGTTGAGTACCCATGCGCTAGAGCTTGTATAGGGATCTCATAATAAAGGGGATGAATATTTATGCAACAAAGGTTGCAAATATTTTGTAAATACCCTTAAAGACTATGTAGATTTTTCCCTTTTTAACATTAAAGATTATTTCATGTATGTCAAATACATTGATCCCCATTACATCCATTTTATTTCTAAGTTTCACCAATGTGAAAATTCCAAGCCGAGGAAGTAGAAACCTAATAGAAGCACCTCTAGAGCAGTAACACGTTTATATAAGCTGAGATTTGTGCTTTGTCATTATGAACCAAGCAAGTTGCACTACTTTTACTTTTTCCTATAACCTAATTATATCTCTCTTACATGTGATCATGTGCATGTTAAACCGGTTGGTTTTAAAAAAAGAAATCTCCACATATAACAAACATCCATGGACTGCATGTCTAAAGAAACATCAAGCAATACTAAAATCATGCTACCATAATGGAATCAGTCTAACAATCAATAGATAGCTAATCCAAGGAGACCCAAGTGTCACTGTGAGCAGAGTTATAAAATTATGTGTTCTCTCTAGGGGACAATTGAATATTTTGTGTTTGTCAACAGTACCGAACCACTAAATCACAAAAACTAAGTTGCTACAACATTTACGCAATCTGAAGTTGTTCAATTATGGTCCATTTTTGTTTTCCGGTATATTTTGGAAATGTAAAATTTTTATCTTGTTTACAAGATAACTATTCAGAAAAAAAATATATATGTTTAGTGCTTTGTCTTTCAGTAAGGGCAGGTTTTATACTTGCCCCCTTTCTTCTTGGCCTCCAACCACTTTCTAGGCCTGGTCCCTCCTCACAAACTGGCATGCAACATTGACCTTTTTTCAATTTTTTTAACTCCGCTTTTGCACTGTATTTAGGGTGGATTTTTGCATAGCCAACATGAGGATTAGAGAGTCTGGTCTTTGTCAGAGCTGTTAAGAATATGAATGGAGTATGCCCAGACAGTTCCCCATATGTAGCCCATGGGGCTGCCTAGATGAATAACCACAGATAGGCAGAGAAAATATCAGAACACAACATATGGGAACAGAGAAGTTATAACCTGGAGCATAAGGCTTACAAATAGGATCAGAAGCAAAGTCAATAGAAGTCAGCATCTATTCACAATATTCAAAACATGCATAGTCCAGATGCAGGAATAGACAAAGGTTGGAGGTTGGAGTACTAGAGTCCGTAAACCCTAACTCAGACAGACGCACCAGCACTGGCTGGTGAGGATGAAGTCCTTAGAAAGCAAAATCTCAGAAGAGATCAAAAACGAGTGAAGACAGAGACCTGAGAGAACGTACACACCAGACTTCTGACTCCGTCGGTTGACTTACTAAGTCACTGTTCACTCCAGTGCGACTTGTCATGCGATTTGACAGGTCTGAATGGGATGACAAGTCACACCCTATTGTCGCCAATGTCACTGACTTTGTGGTGCCGCACCGATTTGAAAAATACATTGCTGCACTATTTTTGACGATTTCAGGTGTGCATTGCATAGACATGTGTGAAGTAGCACAGATGTCAGCCAAGTTGCAAGTCGCACTGACATGTGGTTTTGAAATTGTGCTATTTTAAGTGAAGGTGCATGATTTCAAAGTCAGATTCGGTGTGAACGGGGGCTAAAACTGGAGCGTGAAAAATCTGGTGCAGCTGTGCATGTGTAGCCAATCAGTTTCTAACTTCAACTTGTTCAACTAAGTCGTGACATAAAAAACAAAAATGAAAGCTGCTTGGTTTTATGCAGATCTCCAGTTTTAGTAAATTAACCTCTGTATGTTAAAATAATAGGTTGCAGACTGTTGCCCTGCCTGCCAGCACAACCTAGCACGGTCTTCATTATTGCCATTTATGTAATGTTTGTACATTTTTTTTTATGGAATTGCTTAGTGCACAATTATGGTTCACCAATTCTGGGCCCCTACATCTAGAACTCTAAAGCTATTAGAATAAGATAACAGTTTGCCCTACTCTTCTAGTCCTCAATCTTGTACTCATAGGCTGTTGGCATCTTTCTGTGTGACTATGACATCTAATGTAATTAGGGTGATACTAAGGTACGCTGGTCAGTCGAGGTAGATGGAAGAAGCATAAATCCAGCACTGTGTTTCCAATGTGAAGAGTTCATTTCTATTGGGAATAAAGGATATTTTTCTATGAAAACATGAGGAGACCTTAACAACAACTTGGCACTGTTATGGGGACCCAAAAAGAAGTATCGGAATAACTGATTATTGTCAGGAATAATAGGACAAAACTTTGAAGCCCCCTTTTTTTTGTGTGTATACTTAATTTTATGTTACATTTTAATTCTATATAGAGGCTGAGAACCATGCAAATCATTTATAGACTGTTTTACTGTTTTCATCTTTTTTACAGATCTACATGTAAAAAAAAAATAGCCTTTTAAACCCATTCTAATTGGTAATCTGGAAAACTAATTTGATTAAAAATACACAATGATAAGTTTGTAAAACACAGTTTAAGACTATAGGAACTGTAGACTTTGCATGGCTTTGTTATAAGACTAATATAAGAAGAATAAGCAGTAAACATTAGCTCAGGTGGGGATATTCCATTTTTTTGTTAAAGTGAAAGGAAAAACAGTTTGGTAATATATACATCGATATTTAAGCATTAATATAAGATTTCCTCTTTGGATATATCTTCAATCCCCTGCTAAGTCCTTTGAAAGTTGACCTATCTTCCTTGTATCTTTTGAGATTTGCAAGTCACACTTGATGACACATTTAATGGGGAATCATTAGATGTGTAAGGAAGGAAGTGATAATAAGGTTGTGAAATTTTCATGTCCCTCCCTGTTTGGCTCATCCTCCGTTTATAAATTAAGTGCTCACCTATGATTTCTTCACAGACTCAGGACTAATACTTGAAGAAGAACTTTATGAATATACCATGGAAACTGACTTACCTAATGTTTTTGTGAAGGAGAAACTTATAGGTGGCTACGACCAAGTTTTTCAGGTAAGGTTACGTTACCTTGTAAGATTTATCATGCTGAAAGACATCTGTATTTGTGCCTTGGTATGGCAGTTATTTATATTTTAATAGAGTTTATGTAAAATCTTGTTGACTCCTATAAATCTATCACAGTCATATTTGTTTTATTAGTATCAAAAATTGTGTTTATGTTGATTTGATATGACGATATATGAATTACATATTATATCTCATATGTATTGTATTGACACATTAACAAGGTAATTAAGGCATAAAGCTTTCACTCTTATCAGTTCACATTTTATTTTTATAAATCTGTTTATTTGGATTTTTGCCAAAAGTACAGGAAGTATAACAATTCTAATTTAGACATCCCCAGGGAAATTCATTCTTCGCATTGAACATCCCTGGGATAACAAGAAAAGGCAATGTAAGCAATAGTTAGTTAAAAAGTTTTATATATATTAATAATAATAAATGTTCACTTTACTTCATACTTTAGGAAAGATGCTAGTTAATGTTTCAGTAAGATTTTGGGTTGTGGGAACTAACCAGAGCACTCAGAGGAAAACATGGAGAATATGCACAAGCTGTGTAGAAGGGGCCTCCTAAAATATATCTAAAGCAAAAACCTTTTTGAGTTTTCAATGGAATAAGGAATGGTTAAAACACCCGTCAAGATTTGTTGCTGTCTGTTTCTCATTGTGGAGATTTACCTTTACTCCCTGCCTTCAGATATAATACAAAGTGGTCTGGATTAGGTATCCCCATTGGAAGATTGCACTTTTATCCTTATTCCATTGACCACCTTAAATTTCAGATGTTCTCACACTTTCATTCCCAGTGACAGTGGGCACCAGAACAAACAGGGAAATATCCCCAGAAGTGACACAAACATCAGTAAAAACCTGACAGAGATTTTAATTTAGCGGTGGTTAACTCACTTGTTTAAAGGAGCTTCAAGTGCAGCCCCTAAAATCACCAAAGGGCTGCCCATAATAATCAGTGAATCTAACACTAAAGAATCTGTCAGAGACTGCAGCCTGTTACAGAAGATAGTCAGACATGGAAGACATGCTATATAGTGTTGTCAAAAACTTGGGATATGCTTCAGGAGACAGTCATAGACTGGAGAAACATTACATGAGACTGCTAGAGATCACTTCTATTACAGCCCCTTTACAAACCAATGCTTCCCCATATGTGCTCCATACAAACCCCATAATAATTATTTGAAGCATATTTGTTAGTCTTAGTCTTTATTAGTATTAGTTAGAAACATAAACAGAGAAAGGTGATGGACAGTACAGAAAAGGTAAAATAGTGTGTAAGAAATACAGGTCACGCAAAAAGTGCCAAAGCATTTCATGTAGTCCATGAGTCCAGGTGGAGCATCAGGGTTCAAACCCTTCTCTTCTCAATTCAGAACTAAAAAATAAATTGGCTTTAGATACACTATAAGGGAGCTGGAGTCAGGGCCAGATTTATACAGGGGCAAAGGGGGCTATTGCCCCAAGCCCCCTGACAGAATGGGCCCCCCTCAATACAAAAAATTATGCAAAACAATAGAAAAAATTATAAAATAATAGAAAATAAATAATAATAAAGTAATAGAAAATGAATAATAAAAAACATACCTTCTATTATTAAATTTATCTTGGGAAGTATTATTTTGCTGTACATCATCTGTAAAACTTGGGACTGGTTGAGTGTATTCTTTTTCAAAAATGAATTTTTGGCGGCTCAAGCAACTACAGGACTGGAAATTTAATAGTATCTGATGAGAAGAATTTTAACAAGCAACCTCAGGGCCCTCGTGTTAGATGGAAACCCTCTTGAGCTTGATCACCCTTTGTCCTGTGATTTACCTTTCTGAATGTAAAGCTAAAAAGCTGTTTGCTTGTATATTTTCTGGTGATCAGCGTAATGTTTCAGTATAATGGCTGCACATGGGATTCTTCATTAATTTGATGGTTTTCTAACAACCATCATCTAATGTCAATCACCTCTTTGTAAATGTAAGATAGGCTGTATATACCAGGAGCAAAATATAATTTTATGAACCAGATAATTACGTTTGAAAGATGTTTTATTTATTATACTTTTGACCCTTTACTCAGTGTCTGTAGACTTGTAAATAGAAAAAAAAGGAAAACTATATGCATTATTAACCCCTTCATGACTGAGGGTAAAACACACCAGATCCAATTTTGCAACCTTGACATGTGTTAGTAAAACTGTACATATGATCACAACTACTTTGTGTTTCCAGATCAATTTTACCTCTTTTGTGGACAAATGGGGCTTTCATTTGGTGGTAAATGGTAACGGATATCTCCTGAATTTTTTTTTAATTATTATTATGAAAGAATAAGTTCACCTTTCTTAACATGTTATACCCATATTCAGGATATAACTTGTTAGTGTAGCACTGGCCCCCGCACCGCCCGATCCTCTGCTGTGACAGTGATTGGGGGATCTTCTCCCCTTGCTCGCTGTCACAATTATAAAAAAAACATCGGCCACGTCACTCATTCACAGGGTTCTGTGAATGTGAAACCTACAAGGACCGACAGTCTTTTCGGCTGTCGGCTTGTAGTTCTCAATGAACTACAAGGGCGCTGTTGAGCGCTCTGGTAGTCCATTGATTCTTCCTGTCAGTGTGAAACTGCCTGCCTGTTTGATGCACGGGCAGGCAGCTTACACTGACTGTCTGCAGGAGTCCTGCATGGCATAAGCAATTTGCTGATCACAGGTGCAATGTTTTCCAGACTCCTACAAAAAAATAAAATAATCCACAATTATTTTAACTACAAAAATGTGCATTTATTATTGTTTTTTTAAATAACTTATCCTTTAAAAGAAAACTGTCCCAAAATAGTTCAAAAAAATATTTTCTTTCAATTTAGCTGTATCTTTCTTGCTCTTACCATAACTTACCATCAAAGAACAACCCAACATAAATTCTCCAGCTCCTGGCGATTGAAGCAATACCACATATTTCTATGTTATTTGTTGTTTGTACCTGTAGGCAGGGCTTTTTTCCTCAAACAATAGGTGCTGGAACTTAACCATGGCCCCAGAAAGCCACTCCCCCTACACACACTCTCCAAATCACATCAAATAGTGGGTCTGTTCAGTCAAACTTCAGGAAAACAGTAGGAGGGTCTTAAAGGGGCATTAAATACCAGGATTGCATTACATACAGAGTGCAGAGCTGTCACTTGTAAACAGAAACCAGACTTCTGTGTTTACAAGTGATTGTGGTGAGCAGACACCAAAGGGTCTGAGCCAGAGGTGGTGGAACTCAGTTCTACCAAGTTCCCCCTGAAAAAAAGCCCTGCCCGTAGGGTCCAGAAAGAATAGTGCACATTTTGCTTTTTTATCCTACCTAAAGCACACTGACATGGGATACAATTGTTGAAGTTCTGCCCCCCCATCACAGGAGTACAATAGTTAATGTGCTCCTGTTACCCTAGAAGAATTAATGCAACTATCATAAATACAGGTATCTGAATAGGATTTGATGTTAGGCTCTGTATAGCAGCACTCTAGACTGGGAGAAGGAGGGGCAGCGCTTTTAGCCATTTAGGTGTTCTGCAAGTACATATGCTTACAAAATACAAATATTTATTTATCAGTCTCTTGCTATTTATTCATTGTCCAATCACAAGCTGGTGGCCTTGTCTTAAATGAAATAGAAAAAAGTCAGGTCATCAAACTGGATCTGGGCTGTGTAAATCTCAGGATTAGATGGACAGAATTACAAATCCTTTGACAAGTAAAACAGCAACCATATCTGTATTTCAGTGGTGTATTTAGTTTACCTGGAGTTCAGCTTTAAGGAATTCCACATGTGTAGCAATTAGGAATGCAACTGCTAGAAACTGGTTGATATGAACATACAGTATAATGCACAGGCAATATACAATGGAACCTACAAAATTCAAAATGGACAGGTCAAGTTTATTGTTAAACCAATATATTATCATATTTTAATTACTCTAGCACAATTCTGCTATCTTTAGTTTTAAGCCTTGCAATACATTTAGGCCACAATAACTGAATTCAATATTCTCAGCTATGGTGAATTCAGTGGAAAGCCTTGTCTCAGTAAACAGTCGGTAAAATTAGATTCCAGCCATCCAAATTATATTTTCTAACCTCCTTTAGTGGAAAATGACTACTAAAATCTTATTGGTTGCTATGGAGAGCACATACATTTTTCATTCTCCCTATTATATATTCACCCTAATATAACAATTTACCGATGTGCTGCACAAGTAGTTTCTTGATTGAAGGCTAGACATTCAAAGCAAAGTAAGTTGTAATGGCTGTAATCTTATTTGTTTGTGTATTCTTTGGCATTATCCAACGTAATTACTTTAAATTTGCAGCACCTGACAGGCATAACAGATTACTTAAATGTATCACAAACAATATGCTCTGATTGCAGTGAAGTGTAAAATAGGTTTACCAATAAAGCTAAGTATAGATAACAGGAAATGCAGTATAGTTGCAGTGAAAAAACCTTCCTCTGTTTTAAATCTATACGTTCTCTTCTTCTTTGCCCAAGGTTAAAGTGGTTGTAAACCCTTTAAAAAAAAAAAACAAAAAAAAAACTGCAAGACAAAGGCATAATGAGCTAGTATGCATAGCATACTAGCTCATTATGAATTACTTACCTGAGATCGAAGCCCCCGCAGTGGTCCTCGTTCATCTCTCCGGGGGGGGGGGTTACTTTCGGGTATCACGGCTCCGGCGCTGTGATTGGCCGGAGCCGCAATGACATCACTCCCGAGCAAAGGCACAGTACAACTGAAACAACAGCACGTACATGCCATTGCTTCAGTTTGCTTAAGTGCGTATGTGCCGATGACGTCGGCACATGCAAATACAGGGAAATCTCCTAAACAGTGCAGGTTTAGGAGATATCCAATGTAGCTACAGGTAAGTCTAATTATAGGCTTGCCTGTAGTATAAAGTAGTTGTAAAGGGTTTACAACTACTTTACTTCTTGTCCAGGATGCAAATACTGAGGTAGACGTTTACGCTTTACTCTTTTACAGCTACTGCTGTTAGCAATAACTTAACTATGTTAACATTTGTTTATGTCAAACTGTCTGAAAGAACTGTATTATGCATAACATTCAACCAGATAATCTCTTCCCATTTTTACTTACTGGAAGAATGAATTTTAGAATCTGAAAGGTTGATACTGGCATTATAGACAGTTCAATTTTTAGGCACTTATTTCAAGGAGACAAAGGCCCCGATCAGGTCCGCCTGTCAGTTTTTCAGGCGGAACTGATCTGAACCTCCATTCACTCCTATGGAGCCGCGGTGACATGTCTGCTGACACCCGCTGCTATCCGATCCTGTCCGTGAAATCTAGATGGATGGTGACCCTATTTTCCATCTGTCTGGCAGATCGGATCGGATAAAAACGGACAGGCGGTCCATTTTCATCCGATATCCCCATAGAGGAGAGCGGGACTCTGACAGGTCCATCTCAGCACAGTGAGCAGAGACGGACTTGTCATCCGCCTGCTCAGCGGGGATCAATGGAGTGCAACAGCACTGAAAGCTGAAAATTGGCCTGAGCAGAATGGGGATGAAAGTTCCCGATATTGAAGTGGTTAAAATATCAAACGATTGACTTCTGTCGACCTGGGACTGCCACCTGCTGAGCTGGCTGAAATGATCTGTGTATGGCCAGCTTATGTTTACCTCTGTTCTAGCACAGTACACCAAACATTCATACTTTTTGGATGCTGAATAGGATAAATAAAATCATAATAGTGTAGCGGTGCCCCCCCTCGGGGTCGCTGCGTTTTCTAGCATACACACATTTCACCCTGCTGGTCAGACATCCATTTTGGCACACTTTCCCAGGCAATGAATAGTCTCTTGCTTGTTTTTGTTATTTTTATTAGGGGATTAAACTTGGATGGGGAAAAGGACATGGGATGCCCAAATGATGAATACTTCTCAATGAAATCAATGTTGGTTGAGTCTAAATTTGACAGTCTTTTCCTCTGCACATCTCCTCCAGCACACTACATGAGATCACTTGCTTTACTTCACTGTCCAATTCTAAGTTCCTGTCACCATTAGCACATGGCTACGCATCACTCTGAATAAGTACCAACGTTTTTCTAGTCGCCTTGTACAGGCAGGGGTCTGCAGTACCCTTTGTGGGAGCAACAGTTTTAGTTGAGAAGATTAGATATGCTAACTGACACTTGGTGGACTACTGATCCCAGCACGTTCAATGCAAATCCTGCTAGCCCTCGTGGCTGCAACGACTTGACTTCAAAACAACACCACAGTCTCTCCCTCTGGCTCCACATCCAAATCCTGGCATGTCTCTCCCAGAGCTTCACACTGTGCTTCTCACTCACCGACCCCAATATGGATCCCTCCTGAATGACTTTCCTGGCAGTGCTCCCAACTGTCCTCTTCCTGTTCCTCTCAATGACCATGTAGAGAGAGGCTCCCTCCCAGCTCCCGAGCTCCAGGCCGGAGGTCACCCCCCAAAAAGGGGGTTTCCTCAGACCACGACAGTCTAACATTCCATCATCCTGTTCTTCCACCCAACAACTCCTCCCACAGCAGGCTGACCATGGGTATATATAGGAGGCCTGCCCCCTGCCATTACTAGTTGGGGATTGGTACACCCACATACACCCCGTGTCACTCCAGCCCTC